>NC_136488.1:170910054-171030054 GCF_053919585.1 Euprymna scolopes | reverse complement strand
ATAATAATAATAATAATAATAATAATAAATAATAATAATAATAAATAATAATAATAAATAATAATAATAATAATAATAATAATAAATAATAATAATAAATAATAATAATAATAATAATAAATAATAATAATAAATAATAATAATAAATAATAATAATAATAATAAATAATAATAATAAATAATAATAATAATAATAATAATAAATAATAATAATAAATAATAATAATAATAATAATAAATAATAATAATAAATAATAATAATAAATAATAATAATAATAATAATAAATAATAATAATAATAATAATAATAATAAATAATAATAATAATAATAAATAATAATAATAAATAATAATAATAATAATAATAAATAATAATAATAAATAATAATAATAATAATAATAAATAATAATAATAAATAATAATAATAAATAATAATAATAATAATAATAAATAATAATAATAAATAATAATAATAATAATAAAAAATAATAATAATAAATAATAATAATAAATAATAATAATAATAATAAATAATAATAATAAATAATAATAATAATAATAATAAATAATAATAATAAATAATAATAATAAATAATAATAATAATAATAATAAATAATAATAATAATAATAATAATAATAATAAATAATAATAATAATAATAATAATAAATAATAATAATAAATAATAATAATAATAATAATAAATAATAATAATAAATAATAATAAATAATAATAATAAATAATAATAAATAATAATAATAAATAATAATAATAATAATAATAATAAATAATAATAATAAATAATAATAAATAATAATAATAAATAATAATAATAAATAATAATAATAATAATAAATAATAATAATAATAATAATAAATAATAATAATAAATAATAATAATAAATAATAATAAATAATAATAATAATAAATAATAATAATAATAATAATAAATAATAATAATAAATAATAATAATAAATAATAATAATAAATAATAATAATAATAATAAATAATAATAATAAATAATAATAATAAATAATAATAATAAATAATAATAAATAATAATAATAATAAATAATAATAATAAATAATAATAATAATAATAATAAATAATAATAATAAATAATAATAATAAATAATAATAATAATAATAAATAATAATAATAATAATAATAAATAATAATAATAATAATAAATAATAATAATAATAATAATAAATAATAATAATAAATAATAATAATAAATAATAATAAATAATAATAATAATAAATAATAATAATAATAATAATAAATAATAATAATAAATAATAATAATAAATAATAATAATAAATAATAATAATAATAATAATAAATAATAATAATAAATAATAATAATAAATAATAATAATAAATAATAATAATAAATAATAATAAATAATAATAATAATAAATAATAATAATAAATAATAATAATAATAATAATAAATAATAATAATAAATAATAATAATAAATAATAATAATAATAATAAATAATAATAATAATAATAATAAATAATAATAATAAATAATAATAATAATAATAAATAATAATAATAAATAATAATAATAATAATAATAATAATAAATAATAATAATAATAAATAATAAATAATAATAATAATAAATAATAATAATAATAAATAATAATAATAATAAATAATAATAATAATAATAAATAATAATAATAATAATAATAATAATAAATAATAATAATAATAATAAATAATAATAATAATAAATAAAATAATAAATAAAATAATAATAATTAATAATAATAATAATAATAATAATTAAAATAATAAATAAAATAATAATAATAATAATAATAATAATAAATAATAATAAATAATAATAATAATAATTAATAATAATAATAATAATAAATAAAATAATAAATAAAATAATAATAATTAATAATAATAATAGTAATAATTAAAATAATAAATAAAATAATAATAATAATAATAATAATAATAATAATAATCGTAATAATAATAATCGTAATAATAATTGGAAAAACAAAAACTGAATAACCAAATTTTACAGAAACAAAACTCTATTGGAGTAAGATATGGGAAGAACGACAGGAACACAACAGAATGGCTGAAAGACATGAAAGAAGAATTACAACAAATCGAAGAATGAAATCAGCAAAGAAAACATAAAGAAAACCATAGGAAAAATGGCAAACCCCTGAACAATATACTGAGAAAGTGCCAAGCTGGATACAAGTTCTCTAATACAGAGGAAAAAAATGAACCACCTAATGTACATGAAGGACATGAAACTTTTTGCCAAGGACAGAAAAAGAACTAGAGACACTAATGAACATTACCAGGATCTTCAGCCAGGATATCCAAATGGAGTTTGGTATCGAAAAGTGCGCACTACTAATTATAAGAAAGGGAAAACTGGAGACAACAGAGGGCATGGAACTACGCAACCAAACGGATATGAGGGCCCTAGAGGAACAAGATGACTATAAATACCTGGGAGTTCTAGAAGCAGACACCATCAAACCCACATAAATGAAAGAGAGAATTGGAAAGGAATACCTCGGAAGAACAAGAAATCTTCTGGAAACTAAACTGTATAGCAGAAACCTAATAAAAGGTATAAATACATGGGCAGTATCACTAGTAAAATGCTCAGGACTGTTGATAGGATGGACCAAAGAGGAGCTGAGACACCTCGATCAGAAGACCAGGAAACCCATGACCATTCACAACGCACTACACCCAAAGGACAATGTTGACCAACTCTATGTGAAAAGAAAAGAAAAGAAGGCAAGAGAGGGTTAGTTTGTATAGAAGACTGTGTGCTTGACACAAAAAAAAAAAAGAATTTGAAAAATGCATAATGCAAAACACGGAAAGGATAATCATGGCAGTTAGAAACACTGAAAAAATCAACAAAACAGAAAAAAAGGATAAGATAAGAAAAGAAAACTAGGAAGAAAAAACTACATGGAAGATTCAAAAGACAAGAATAACGAAAACACTTGGACATGGATGCAAAAAGGACACATAAGCTGAGAAACTGATTCCCTAATAACTGCAGCACAAGATAACTCGATAAGAACAAACCACATCAAAGCAAAGATTGATAAAACACAAGAAAACAGTACATGCAGACTCTGTGTTGACAAAGAGACAAAATGATAAACTATATAATAAGTGAATACAGCAAACTGGCCCAAAAGGAATACAAGAACAGACACACTCAAGTGAGAAGGGCAGTACACTGGGAATTATGCAAACAACTGCATCTTGAATGCACAGACAAATGGTACGAGCATAAGCCGGCAACAGTACTTGAAAACGAGAACCACAAAATCCTATGAGACATGGACATACAAACTGACAAACCAATCCAAGCAAGAAGACCAGATGTCGTAATAATTAATAAGAAAGAAAAATCCTGTCAAATCGTAGACTTTGCTGTTCCAGCTGACCACAAGCTGAATATCAAAGAAAAGGAGAAACGGAGCAAATACACAGAGCTAGCCAGAGAGCTGAAAGGGTTATGGATGATGAAGAAAATCAAAATAATAGTAGGAGTATTAGGAACAATCCTGAAAAACTTTGAAAAAAGAATGGGAGAAATTGGAATCAGAGGAATGACTAGAAAAATACAATGAACAACAATAATGAAAAGAGCTTGAATGTGGAGACACACACGAACCACAAACGCAGACCAGACAAACTGCTACAAAACATGAAACGCTATATTACGTTAGTGTGGAGATTTGATGAAGTGTTTACTTAAGGGGGCGGTTCATTAGGAAATTTTTTTGACTAAAGTGATAAAAAGTAATAAATGTAGACTTTGGAGTCTTACTCTTGACTGGCAACATTTACCAAAATACCTCATTCACTCTATGGATCTTAATATAACTAATAAATCCCCAGCGTTTAAGAATCAAAAACATATTTACAATTTATAAACAGTTGTCTGTGTGTTTGTGTACGCATTTTTTTTTTTTGTGTGTGTGTGTGTGCATGTGTGAAAAAATAAAATTCAATTTCGTTAGAAAATAAAAAGTTTTTGAATTAAGAGAAAGATTGTTTGTGGAGTGGGGAAAAACTAATCAAAAGTGTTCATTTCAAAAACAAAAAATAAATCCTACTGGGTTGTTAGTGAGACCCCCCCCCCCCTGTACTAATCTAGGTGACTAGACCCCCCACTGTTTTCCGGGGAACCGAAAACAAGCAGGGCGATCCCTAATGGGGATTGGGGAAAATACCTTAATGGAAGTGGGAGAAAACAGAGTAACGGGTGGAGGGGGGTTGGAAGGTGACCTCTGAGTGGGGGAGTGACCGGGGATGTTGACAAAACAAGGATGTGGCATAAAGGGGATGGGCAGACTCAGAGGTTCTCTAGTACCAAAAAATAAAATCAGGAACAGGATCTCATTTGTACCACCAGTCAAGAGTCTTCTTAAAATGACTTAGCTAGAACCTAAGTGGGATGGGTTCCGAAGGACCCAGCACCGCCCGTGCCATGCTTAAGGAGGGAACACGTATTGAAACTTGGCTCCTCGACGGATGCACAAACTAGTGCTGTGCACCCACCTTTTGTCAAATTCCACTCTAGGCAACCTCCTCCAATCGCATCTGATCTTTATTTTAAGCAAATGTTTAAAGTAAACAATCAGATCCCGATCCGGAACAGATGTTTCTTCGCGGACCAAGTTGAGGCGCGTGATCCAAATCACCATGCGCGCTACTGCCAGGATCGCCAGGAAAACCATTCTTTCCTTCCTGGGGAACGGCGGCTCCATGTTGTACACAAAATAACCTTCGTCGAGATCGAGCGGACATTCGGCATCGATGCGAGCTGTTACCCCCCTCGACGTACTCCAATAAGGGCTGGATCCAGCTGCAACTAAAAAACGCGTGCCCGATCGTTTAGGTCTCACGTTCGTCACAGCGCGGACAGAAGCCCCTCATATGTTCTTTATACCGGCAGAGTTCGTCGAGAAGGGGCAGCGCGTTTCGGACCAGTCGCCAGGTGACGGAAAATTCCGAGTTGTTCAGAATCTCCCGTCCCGGCGGCCAACTCCAATAAGAACGGACAATCTCCATCGACCATCCCATCCGCCTACAAAGTGGATCCTTCGCGGTCCCCTCCACTAGCTCCCGATAAAGTTTCTTTCTTGGCTGATCGAGGACACTGGTCCCCGGCAAAGCTCTAAGAGTGGTCCGGCATTCAGAGAAGAACTTAGACTCTCCCCTCGGTCTACGACGACCTTCTACTAAGGGGTTGGGTTTGAGATTGGGAAACGAGTTCTCAACCACAGGGACCCAAGGAGCGTTTTCTTTAAGCGAACGACCAGGAAAGCCAATCTCTCGGCATTTCTATGACACAAGAGACTGGGCTGACCCAGGCCTCCCTCGCTCGGCCTCTGGACACAGACCTCTCTGCAGACATAATGCTTACCATCGTTCCACAATAGTGAATCGAGGCGCCCTTGCAAGCGGGTTAGTCGTTCTGCAGGGAGAGGAAGTACAGACAATCGGTAAAGGATGAGCGGAAAGACGTATGTAGCACACGCCTCCGCCCGACCCTTCAAGGACAATTTCCTTCCAATCCAAGTCTTCACCAACGATTTGACCTTGCCATATACTTCCAACCAATTCTTTTCCAGCTGAAGTCCCGGTCCAAACCAGACACCGAGAATACGGACCGGTCCATCGGTCCAGCTGAAAATACCTGGAAGCGAGTTTACCCCGGTCCAGGCCCCCAACCGCAGGCCGACAGACTTGCTGCGGTTGAAGATGGCCCCTGTGACTTCTTCGTATCGAGCGAGCGCCTCGACCACCGCTTGAACGTCCGTGTGGCAAGACACGAACACGGTGACGTCATCAGCGAATGCAGAAACCCTGGCTCGTGTGCCTCCAGGGAGAGCTATTCTGCGCAGGACTGGTGTAGCCGCCTCATCCCTTAACTTGCGAAGGAGGGGTTCCAACGCCAGGATGTACAACAGAGGCGACAGCAGACAACCCTGATGCACCAACCGAGAGACAGCGAATGACTCCGACAGCTTACCCTTGATCTACACCGCTACCGTCGACCTATCATACAGGACAAAGATCCACCTGCGGAAGTCCGGATTAAATCCGGCGGCCTCTAGCACAGCTCCCAGGAACCGATGGTCGACCCTATCGAATGCCTTGGACTGATCTAAACTGATCAGCGTGGTTTCGGCGTCGTCTTTTGTCCCCTCTATGATCGAGCGTATCAAATGCAAATTGTCTTGAATCGATCTCCCCTTCACAGCATAAGTCTGGTCCGGTTCAATCTAGTCAGTGATGACAACCTGCAAACGATTCGCAAGAATCTTTGCCAAAATCTTTAACTCTGTGTTTAGCAGAGTCAAAGGCCTAAAATCGTCAAAATTTCCCACCCCACCATGCCGTTGACTTTTCCTCAGCAATGTGATCACTCCCTTGGTCACCTGTCCAGGGATGGAACCCTGAGCAAACCAATGGTTGAACATATCCTTCAGAATAGGGACCAACATGGGCGACAGCCTCAAGTAGAACTCGTAGGGTAAACCATCAAGCCCCGGGGATTTGTTGTAGCTGACCTGCTTCAATGCAGTAATGACCTCATGTTCAGTAACAAGACCATCACAGCTAGCCACCCGAGCCGCCGTGAGGCGGGGCGAGTCAGCCAAATAGATGCCAAACTCCTTGACCCTGAATCCAGGTAGTTGGGTGAAGCGCTCCGATAGATGCTCCCGAAACCCCTCGCAGATCTCCCGAGTCGAAACTAGGGCGTGTCCTTCCAGGTTATGTACTTTACGAATGTACCCGTCCGAACCGCGCCTTAAAGCAGCCTTACGCTCAACAGCATCAACATTCACAGCCTCGTTGGAAACTTTCATTAATCTAGCCCCAACTACTTGACCTTCATACCGCTTGCTAGCCAAGCGGCTGAGGTCTTGTTTAGCTAGTGCTACCACTAGGGGTCCCCCCTCCACCGGGTTAGCTTATCCTCTAAGCGCTTCTTTGCCTTAGCCTTATCTAACACGAGGCGTTGGCTGTATTGGACAGAGAAGCGCCTAATTTTGGCCTTAAGACTAACCCACCACTTACTCCCTGTAACCGCCCCCACTAAAGCCCGCTGAATTAATTCGGGAACCTTCAACCGGTATTCCTCCAACTCCAACAAGGTGCTGTTGAACTTCCAGTATCCGGCTAGTTTAGGCCTAGCACTTAAGTTCAAACGGGCCATAACGAGTTTATGGTCTGAGTGTCCTAACAAGTGGAATGTGGGGCACAATAGAAAGTCTACGTCGCCTCTTCTAACTAGCATCCGATCCAAGTAAGTACTCGGATGGGAAGGCACTACAGGATGCCACGTCCACATCTCCCGCCCCGGATGATCCAGCCGGAATCTGTCGACGAGATCGCATGAGGCCATCAGGTCGAACAGAGTGCTGTCACACCGCACCGATCCACTAGCCCCCCTGACCTTATCTATATTGGGATCAAGGATTGCATTCCAATCACCCATTAAAACTAACAGTTCCAGATCCACTAAGAAGCCCTCCAACCGTCGAAAAAAGGATGCCCTCTCTACAGCAGAATTGGGAGCATAAACAGCGACAATCCGAAAAACACTACTATTAACTGCAACATCAACAACAACTAGCCGCCCGTCCTCGCCTGCGTGAACAACATTCACCGACGCTGACAAGGTGCGACTCACTAGCAAGGAGATTCCACGACTATAAGTATTGCCATATGCTGAGTAAACATCGTAATCGTTCACCAGCACCTGACAATCCTCGTCACAAATAAAGTGGGTCTCCTGGATAGCGGCAATATCTACCTTGAGGGACACCAAGTCTCTCACAATGCGCGAGGCCTTGCTTCGACACCTGATGCCCCTCACATTCAATGTAGCCAAGTTCAAAGCCATGTTCACTTACCTTATTCAGTGTCACAGACGGGTCTGAAATCCTTGGCAGTGAAGACGTGGCAGGCCTGGCTGAGGCTGCCGGTAAGTAGGTATGATGAGGGTACTCCGTCCTTGGCCACACCCCCCACGTCCAGGGGAAAGGTTAGTTTAAGTGCCCTGTAGAAGGAGGGGTGGATGTTACCGGGGACCCTGCCCTCACATTTGTAGAAAAAATTGTTCAATGAAGGATGGTCCCTGTCCACCAGCTGCTGGCCCGGGATCGCATCCTTGGCTGCATCTATCATAGCCCAGAGGGCTTGAGTCCTTGCGTCCTTGTTGACTCTAACGAAAGTGGTCAACAAGGGAGCGTCTTTAAATTTGGTCGGGTCTGCGACGCTGTCCCCGCCGACATAGGCGAGACTCCTCAGCTTGTTATACCGGACCTTTTGTTGTCCTTTAAGGTCCGGTATTGTTTGATGTGGGTCTAGTTTGCAGATCCTACCTCCTGGCAGGAACGGGAGTTTTTTCGTTCGCTCATTGCGAACCGCGGTTGTTGGGGGGGGGGGGCTCTTTAGGTTGAGGGAGGGGGTGGGGTGGGGGTAGCTTTCACAGTTTCTTGATGGGGTGATTTATCACAGGATGGGGGGCATATAGAGTTTTTGGGGGCCTTGGGGAGGGAAGGGGAGAGTTGTTCGGGCTGCTGGGGTGGTGGGATGACGGCAGGATCAGCCTGTGTTTTGTTGGAAATGTCTTCCTCAGTAGGGGTAGGGGGGTTAGCTCGCATCTTCCGGCTTTTCCTCCTCCTGGCCCTCCTGATCTCTGACACACTCAGTGTTGCTGTTGCGAGTGATTCCTCCTCTTCCTCTGATGCGACCTCCTCCTCAGACTCTTGTAACTTCCTCTTGTTTGAGGAGAAGGGTGCCTGCGTGTCCATATTTTCCGTGCCTTCTTGCTTGTTTTCTGGCTGGTCTCTGGTCACTGTTGGAGGGGGTGGTTTTTTAGCTGTCTTCCCTTTTTTAGTGACCGTCGACCAACCTTCCTGTGCCTCTGGGAGGCTTGTGGCCGGTGCGGGCGTGTAGACTTGTGGTGTAGTTTTGACTGGCCCTGCAGCTTTGCTTTGCGTTTTTGTTGAGTTCTTGTTCCCACTCTTTTTCGGGCAGTCTTTGGCCATGTGGCCTTGTAGCTGGAAATGCCAGTAATGAGGCTTCCTCCCCTCCACTATTAGGGAGAGCGTCCACTCCCCGAATTTCAAAGTGGCCGGAATGCCGTAGAATCCCGCTTTGTCCAAGACCATCTGGATTTTATAGTCCTCAGTTATGATGTTTCTTAGACTGCGGACTGGCGTGACTTCCTCCACGTCCCCGTATTGACTGAGGATGGCCCCCAGTTGTTGGGATTCCATATAGCAGGGGACGTTCAGAGCAGAAACATTTGCCTCCTGTTCATGTAAATGGGCTGTAGCTTTATGTTTCTGCTCTGGTGACTGGTCCTGGACAGCTTGATCGCATGTTCGGGGGTGGGAAGCAGAACATCCCACTGCACGTAGCTTCTTCTGCAGATGTAATTGGCCGGGATGTTCTGCTCCAGCAGCACGTTTACCATTGTGTCTTTGTTGACACCTGTGAGGCTCCTCGTCTTGACATCAGATGTAATCAGTGAGAGGACCCTCTTCTGTAAGCCCTTGACCTGTCCTGGAAGGGGTTGGATGTTATTCCCCTTGGTGTACGTGGAGTCGAACAGCTTCCGATAGTCCTCGGGTGTCAACTTGCTCTGCTGCTCTTTGGGGCCCCATGTTGATCCACTGCCCTGTTGGGAGTCTGCTGGTCCAGGGACGGGGGGGGGCGTAGCTGGCACCTCTCTGCTTACTGCCGTTGTGGGAGTTGCTGGCTCGGGGGTCTGACCTTTACCAGTCAGAGTTGGCCAATCCGCGTTGGATATTGCGTGCTGGCTTTCTCTGCTTACCGGGTCATTCCCCTTTCTCTTTTTCTTTCTTAGCTGCTGGGTGGCCGTCTCTTGGGGAGTAGGTGGTGACTCCCCTCCTGGGGTTATATTCCCAGTTGCTGGCGTTGCAGGTGCTGTGGTCCGGGGAGCCGTTCCCACCAGTGTGGTTTGGTTGCTACTAGTTGGCTTCTTGTCCCCTTCCCGGGCTTCCTTTTTCTCGTTCTTGCCCTCTTGGGGAGTACTGGAGGGCGGAACGCTGGTATCTTCATCAAAAAGTGATTGCAGAGAGGCTAGTGTGGCATTAAATAGCTCCTCGGTTTTGTCGTCGGAGCCTTTTTCCGCATCCTCTGCTGCAACTGGGGTGTTGCCCTTTTGGGGAGCAGGGGATTGATTTCCCACCTTACTTCCCGTGGGATTGGAGTGCAGCTGGTGTAGCTCCTTCTGCATTCTCCTCGACTGCAGTTCTTGCGGCTGCATTTTCCGCCGGGTTGCCCTCGTGGGGAGTAGTTGCAGGTGGTATTCCGGGGGTCGCCGCGGGCTGCGGCCCTACCCCTCCCTTCTTTCCCAAGGTCGCTGCGGGCTGCGGCCCTACCTTGCTTGCAGGTTCCGTGTCGTCGGAAGGTGCACTTGCTCCCTCACATGGGGAGTCCTCTGTGGGGGTGGTGTTACGCATTTGGGGTGATGTACCCCTCCTGCCTGGCATCGTGGTGGCAGCACTGGCCGCTGACGCGGACCAAAGTGTAGCGGGGAGAAAAGAAAACCCAGGGGAATGGAGGGAGTGGAGGGGGAGGAGCGGGCTCAGAAGAGATTAGTGTTTTTGACCTCCCCTCACGGGGATATCGGGGTAGCAGCTAGAATCCCCTCGCGAGGGGGGAGAGCAGAGAAGAAAACGCAGTGGGTGCTAGCGGGTCAGAGTGCCGCGTCGCAATTAAGAGAGAGAGGGGATAGACATCTCTGCCCACAGAGGGGAGCAGAAACGAAGCACCCGCCCTACCTCCACGTCACCCTACCCACTAAATACCCAACGGAAGCGAGAAAGAGAACCCTGTCTGCTCAATCCAACGGGAGAGCAGCGAAAATAGACTCAGTTTTGGCCTGGCAGGTCAGAGTGCTGCTCAGGCAATTAAGTGGTGAGAAAGTAGACCATCCCCTGTCTCTAGAGGGAAGAGACCGGAACGAAGAAAAACATGCCAAAAACAACAAAGGCAGGTCTCAACTACCAGCTAGTGGTGTTGGTCCCGATATTCCAGTCTCTTAAAAGAGGGGATCGGTTTTCGGGTTCAAGCTCCCACAAATGTGGAGTCGGTTCTTTAGGTCCTGACTCCTCAAAGGAGGGGGTCGGTCCTTGCTAACAAAAGTTAGTATGAAAAAACACCTTAACCTAGCCCGAAAGCCCGGTGGTGGATCAAGA
Organism: Euprymna scolopes; assembly: GCF_053919585.1. Lineage (NCBI taxonomy): Eukaryota > Metazoa > Mollusca > Cephalopoda > Sepiida > Sepiolidae > Euprymna > Euprymna scolopes. Next base: position 171,018,769 of record NC_136488.1, on the reverse strand, counting down.
ATAGATATTACACTTTGATCTTGTTTATATATTTTATTGCTTTTAAAAATTTTTTAAATACAATTAAGTAAAAAAACAAAAGATGTTTAAACAACAAAATTAGGCACAAGGCCCTACAAGAGATTGGGGAGGGGAAGGGTTCGGGGTCTTTGTGACTAAAGTGATAAAAAGTAATAAATGTAGACTTTGGAGTTTTACTCTTGACTGGCAACATTTACCAAAATACCTCATTCACTCTATGGCTCTTAAACTTACTAATAAATCCCCAGCGTTTAAGAGTCAAAAACATATTTACAATTTATAAACAGTTGTCTGTGTGTTTGTGTATGCATCTCTTTTTTTTTTTTTTCTTGACCAAAAGGCAATATTATTGTAGCCCTTTTGTTAAAACTGTAAAAGTATTTATCTAAGTAATCTGGTTAATGTAGTGTCAGAATATATATCTGGCTATTATGGTTTATTTCTAATTTCAAAGCCCATTATATCATTATATCATCTTTAGACAGAACAGATACTACTCTTGGATCATAGCCAGGAGACCAAGAAGGTATAGTTTAGTTTCACATGCATCCCAAAAGTGACATCATTTATTTTATTTTTATTTTTTTTTTTATATTGCATCTTTGGTGATCGGGAGATCCTATTTATTAAAAAGCTAAGCTTCAGCCTCTGTTCTATCGACGAAATGTTGAATCCCTCTGCTTGTTCTACAAGTATGGTGAATGCTCTGATGAATTACAAGCACTTTTACCCCCACAACATAAATACCCCAGATAAACCCGACAAGCAGCTAAATCCCACCCCTTCACAGTAGAGATCCTTAGATGTAAGAAAGACTTCTACTCCATTAGTTCTTTTATTCAATTATTTTTTTTATTCAATCTTCACCCCAAACAAGGCAAGTGCCACTTTGAAGTAGGGGGCTACTATCGGGGACAATTAGCGGGGGCGTTATGAAGGGAGATGAGTAGAAAGATGTTTGTTCACATTACACTTGAACTTCTGCATATCAGTACAGTTGGGAAAGCAGTATCCCGGAAAGGAGTTCCAAAGACTTGCAGTTCTGGGGAAGAAACTATTGGAGTAAAAGGCTTTCTTACACCTAGGGATCTCTACTGTAAAGGGGTAGGACTTAATTGCGTGTCGGGTTTGTCGGGGGTAGTCATATCGAGGAGGTACAAGTGCTTGCAATTCGTCATACCATTCACCAATAAAATACTTGTAGAACAAGCAGAGGGATGCCACATTTCGTTGATGGGACAGAGGCTGAAGCTTAGATGACAGCTCATGACCTATCAGGTTGGTGACTCTCTTTTGAACCCTGTCCAGGAGTGAGAGACAAGCAGCAGATGCACCAGCCAAAATGTGACAACAGTACTCCATACATGAGCGAATGGTGGCCTTATAGAGGTACAGGATACTTTCAGGTGTAAGTAATTGTCTAGCACGGTAGAGAGAGCCCACCTTCTTTGCAGCAGCCTTGGCAATGATATCAATGTATATATTCCAGTTCATGTTTCCTGTAAACGTTAGGCCGAGGAGTTTAAAAGAAGTACTTTCAGGCAGTGTATTCTTAGCCATTGCTATTGGTGGTAGAAAAGGTTTCTTGTAGTTATTGGAGGAAACAAGTTTAGTCTTGGCAGCATTGAATGTGGCCATTTTTGTTTCCTTTCCACTACAGATTTTTCCCCAGAAGCGCAAGACTTTGGAACTCCCTTTCAGGAGTCTGCTTTTCCAACTGTACTGATATGCAGAAGTTAAAATGTAATGCGAACAGTCATCTTGCTGCTCAACTCCCTTCACAATATCCCTGCAACCTATGTCCACGATAGCAGCTCCCTACTTCAAAGTGGAACTCTGCCTTGTTTGGGGTGAAAATTGAATTAAAAAAAAACAAAGAAAAAAAGGAGGATAGAAGATGATAACTAGGACTATGACAACAGCATATTCTTTTCATTATTTTGACTCTCGAGTATATATCCGACACAGTTAGACACAATTAATCAACAGAGAACAACATCACTCTATATAAGAGCATATAAGATATCAACATATACACACTCGAGCGTCAAAACAATGAAAAAAATATGCTGTTGTCATATCCCTAATGATAACATGCCACGAACACTAAATTAACTAATTATTAAACTAAATTAAACTAATTAACTAAATTAAACTAATTTAATATTTATAGTACGTTATCACCTTCTTTCCTCTTTTTTAATAAATAGGATCTCCCGATCGAATAATTATAATCTGGAAACCATGACACACGTACATTAAAAATACTACAGTATTAATATATAGATTTTTGGTTTCTAGAAAAATCTTGGTTTTCCTTTTTTACTTAGAAAACTTCGGATGCGTCTTGTCAAACTCAGGAATTTGTATGAAATTTTGAATTTCAAATCCTTTATTTAATCCACAGTGGTATTTTGCTCCCATTCTGTCAGCCATGACCGAATAGAACTTTCAAGTAATTCATAATTGTATTCTTTTTTATGGAAATTGCTCCAGACAACACATGAAGCCACCTGATGTACAGAACTAAAAAAAAATATTACTTCAGGGTCAAAAACTAATGAACAATAAGTGTGAGATGGAATAGATTCCAGCCCAGAAAACAGCAATTTTTCCTCTTTGTCAGAAACATTGCTGATGGAATGTGAGAACTAAAAGACAAAAATGTACCCTTAAAAGGCCGTCATTTGCCCATGCATGGAGTATTTTTGTTACATTTGGGCTAGTGCATCTGCTACTAGACTCTTAGGCAGGGTTCAAAACAGAGTTGCAAACCTAATAGATCCCACAATGTCAGCTAGGCTTCAACCTCTGTCCCATCAATGAAATGTTGCATCCCTCTGCCTGTTTTACAAGTATTTTAATAGTAGGTGCTCTGACGAACTACACGCCCTTGTACCCCCTCAACGTAAATACCCCTGACAAACCCAACAAGCAGCAAAATCCCACCCCCAGATGCCAGAAAGCCTTCTACTCCAATAGTTTCCTCCCTAGGACTACTAGATTTTGGAATTACCTTCTGGGTTCCTGCTTTCCTGACTGTACTGACATCTTTTTTTAAGGATACACCACTTATCAAGTCCCAGAGGCCACTCGAGGATAATGGGCTAATGAGTATACAGTAGTCAATGGGAAAATGTCATAATAATCATTAGTAATGGAAATTTGATAAATTGGATTACTTAAGGGGACGGCTCATCAAGAATTTGTTCACGTTGGACTTGAAGATGACCATATTGTAGTCAGTTAGAAAGCAGGAAAATGGAACAGAGTTCCACAGACGTGTAGTTCTAAGAAAGAAACTTTGTTCATGGAATCTATCTTTAGGTTTAGGAACAGATAAAGATTGGAGGAAATTATTGATGGTGGTTTCAACTAGACGATTATTTTTTTGTGAAAGTCAGACCAGTCACTTTTGTAGATATATAGATAGATATAAAAATGAGATAAGTCAATGGATTAAGGAAATAAACATAATTTTTCTCTATATATTCCTTGTTTCAAACAATAAATTCCTAACTTAAATATATGTGGATATATTTTGAATTGAACTTTATATATATATATATATATATATATATATATATATATATATATATATATATATATATATATATATATATATATATACTAGCAAAAGTACCCGTCGTTGACTGGGTTCAAAAACAGCCTACAGAAAATGGACTCTGATTTATTAAAGTATGATAGGTTACGAAAAGAAAGGGTTGTAAAGAGATAGCTTCGAATTTGGGGGTATCAAAACCAAAGCAAAATATCATGAAAGTAAAAATAATATAGATAAACCTCATAATTTATTATACCATACCTGTTCACACTAAAACACTTATCACAATATTCTATGGATCTATATTAAAAAAACTTGTTAAACTTTGTGACATATTTCCATTCTATGGAGGCCAGGCGCGAACGCAGACCCCCACAATTTTATTATACCATCCCTATTTAAGTTAAAATATACTTATCAAAGTATTCTTATGTACATCTATATCAAAAACACTTGTAAACGTTTTTTTTTTTAATTTTTTAATTTTTAATTTCCATACTTTGTGGACCAGGCGCGAACGCAGAACCCACAATTTTAATGAACCACCATTCTGCCAGATCAAACATACCCATTCCTGTGTCTCGATACATCTTCTATCATTATATGTAATGAGTTTTTTAAAATAGTCAACCATATAGGAGCCTATTCGTGACCACACACACACACACACACACACACACACACACACACACACACACACACACACACACACACACACACACATTCAGCTTTATATTATATATATATATATATATATATATTATATATAAAAGTGAACGTGTCTGTGTGTGTGTCTGTGTACATTTTCCAACACAATAACTCTGTCAATTTTCAGTCTACAGACTCGAAATTTGATATACAGGGTACTGAGATTTGGGAAAAATCTTTGTAATCCGTTGAGCACTTCAGAGACAGCAGAGACAGGCTTGCAACGTCTCTTCTGTGGGAAAGAGATTGTAGGGAAGAGGCAGTCTATTTTGAATTATGTCGAAGCAAGATAAGTTACTTCGAGCAGCTCCTGCCCAGATGTGACAATAGTACTCCATCCTTGGACGTACTTGGCTCTTATACAGGTAGAGAATTGCATCAGCAGTGAGATATCTGCTGGAGTGGTAGAATGATCCCACCATTTTTCCAGCAGCCTTGGCAATGGATTTGATGTACATATTCCATCTCAGATCAGGAGTAAAGGTCAAACCTAGAACTTGTCAAAACATGAAACCTCCCCAAGACAAAACCATTCATTTCAATTAATGCCAGATGAGCTCAGAGCGTTGATGATATAAAGATAGAAGCTTAGTTTTAGAAGCATTAAAATAAACCAGCCACCTCTTTCCCCATTGCACCAGAGCATCAAGATCAGAGGAGAGAGAATCAGAAAGAAATTGGTCGTTTATGGCCTTTGAAGTGTTGCCATAGATGGTCGTGTCATCAGCATAAATGTTTATGAATAATCTTAGGATGTGATTTGGGAGATCATTGATGTAGATCAGGAAGAGTTAGGCCTTGGATGGGCCCCCGAGAGACTCCAGCATTAATATTTGAGATTCTGATTTCTGCCCATTAACCACTACTCTTATGAACCTATTGGAGAGAAATGATTTTATAATTGAGAAGACATTTTCACCTATACTGTAGCTGGAGATTTTGTGAAGTAAACCTTTATGCCATACCCTATCAGAAGCCTTTGATATGTCAAGAGAAATTGCCCTAAAAAGGAAACCTCCATCGAGATATTTGCTAATCTTATCAGATATAACTGTTAGCACATCTGCTGCAGATCTAGCAGAGCGGAAACCATATTGCATGTTATTGAGCAGGTTACTTTTGCTGAGGTGGTTTTCTGTTTCTCTGTTTAACACAGATTCTAGCAACTTATGACGCACAGGAGACTGATTGGTCTATATTGAGAGGGAGATGAACGATCTCCTGAATTTTTAAATACTGGGGGCATACTGTCGAGTTTTTCCAGGGTGTTGGGAAGCAATTCTCCTTAAGACAAGGCTTAAACAGCTTTGTAAGTATGGGAGCCAGTTCTGATTGAAGCTTTTTCAGCAATATAATAGGAATGCCGTCAGGACCAGTTGCTTTTCTGAAATCAAGGTTTTTGACAACATCATGCACAGATATTTGTATGTTGTATAGCGTGTTGTTAGACACAGTAGGAAATACGGATGGGTGGCAGCCCTGACTGCATAGGGTAGAATTAGCTTCAAAGTTCTTGGCAAAGAGTTTTGCTTTGTCTGACACTGACAAGATTACCTTAGGTTCATTGTTTGTTTTTCGTCAAAACTGGTGGGAACCAAGTCTCTCTTCAACTACTTTGCACTTGCCTGACTGAGCATACAACTCTCTCACATTCTTTATTACTTTTTTACAGTGGTTGCTGGCAGTCCTGAAAGCGGCTTTAGTCTCAGTACATCTATTACGTTGGAAGCAATGGAAAAAGTGATTTCTGTGCGCAATGGCAGCAGCACATTCTGGAGAAAACCACGGCTGGCTGTTAGGTTTTTGCTGGATTTTTTTGGAGGATATGAAGCGGTCTATACCTACAATTAATCATTTCGTCTGGTCTGATACTATAGGGAACACATTTTTTTAAACATGGAACACAGAGGTAGATCGGATATAAATGTGTGGAAGCTATTGCAGAAGTTCAAGCGTAATGTAAACAGAGATCTTGCTGCTCAACTCCCTACAGAGTATCCCTGCAATTTATGTCCCAGATAGTAGCCCCCATACATCAAAGTAGTACTGTGCTTTGTTTAGGGTGAAAATACAATAAAATAAAAAAAATTGGTAGAATAACTTGCAAATTATTTATAGTGCTTCTACAGAATTTTACCTTTTTAAAAAAATAAAAACAAAGAAAAATCGGTAGAATGTACGTATCTGTTATGGAAAGAAAATATCATACGCCAAAAATCATGTAAATTGATTAAGTAGTTGTGTTTTTAAATAAGAAAATCAAATTTTGTGGCTAAACAAACAGCGACAATATCACAATATTATATTGAGAACAAACTGAGGAAACAGGGGAAATAACTCCAAATACTTCAAAATTAAGAGATTTTACAAAGCCATTCTTCACATGAGATTGAGAAAAATTAAATTCGCTTATAATTAATTTTTTTTTCTAAAAATAAAACATTTTACATGATTTTTGGAAGACGCTATTTTCTTTCTGTCGCAGGTTTGTATCATCATACAGATTTCTCTTTAGTTTTGTTTTTTTATGTGGGTGAATTCTGGACAAGCACCTTGTTTACTTTCATAATTGGCTTGGCTTAGAAGGGCTTTTCCATTTTATCACGTGGACTTTAAGATGACGTCGTGGTATCTACACATCACATGACCATCAGCAATGTTTTTTTTGTTTTTTTTTACATAAGCTGAAAATAGTTTTCTGACTCAAAAGGATGAACAACTAAGAAATAGTTTCAGTCTCCATTCTGATTCAACGATTATTTTTAAAATGGGTGATTGTGCAATATAGTTAACAAGGCAAAAAAGAAAATAAATAACTGTTACCAAACGCAATGACATTTACTTTTCTACTTACCAGTATAATATGATAATAATAATAATAATCTCTACCACTTTGTCGAGGAGATTATGGTTCATTAAAATTGTGGGGTCTGCGTTCGCGCCTGGTCCACAAAGTATGGAAATAAAAAATTTAAAAATGAAAAAAAAACGTTTACAAGTGTTTTTGATATAGATGTACATAAGAATACTTTGATAAGTATATTTTAACTTAAATAGGGATGGTATAATAAAATTGTGGGGGTCTGCGTTCGCGCCTGGCCTCCATAGAATGGAAATAGGCACAAACTTTAATAAAGACTTTTAATATCTATCTGCGTAAGTATACTTTGATAATTCTGTTTCAGTTTGAAGAAATATGGTATAATAAAATTATGGGGGTGTTCGTTTGCGCCTGACCTCAATAGAATGAAAATATGTCACAAAGTTTAACAAGGTTTTTTAATATAGATCCACAGAATATTGTGATAAGTGTTTCAGTGTGAACAGGTATGGTATAATAAATTATGGGGTTTATCTATTTTATTTTTACTTTCATCATATTTTGCTTTGGTTTTGATATCAACAAATTCGAAGCTATCTTTTTACAACCCTTCCTTTTCATGACCTATCATATTTTCATAAATCAGAGTCCATTTTCTGTAGGCTGTTTTTGAACCCAGTCAGCGATGGGTACTTTTGCTAGTATATATATATATATATATATATATATATATATATATATATATATATATATATATAGATATATCCACCAGCTGGTGTTGCCCGGTCATACAATACGCTTAAACATGATATTTTAATTTAAGCAGATTGCATATACATTATTATAGAATCAATCCTTTATTGATTATTATATTTTATGAGGAATAATTTGCCTGGTGGACTAATTTGCAAGAAAAAATAAAAAAAAATAATAATAATGACAATGTTGTTCATCAAATTCCGTCTGTGTTTGTTTACAATCTCATGTCAGCTGATATTTGGGCTTGACAATGAATGCACTGGAAAAGTCACTTCTTATTAATGTTTAGTTTTAAAATATGCAAACAAAGAAATGATTAAAATTTTCGGGTTTGTATTACTGTACACATAGATTCGAAAAAGTTGTCAAAAAACAAATATATAACAAATAAATGTTATCAAAGGCAAGATAAGTTACTTTTCTGCCAAACTGGATATATTTTTTGTGTTTTTATTCAATGTAACATATTTATTCAACTCGAAAAACATACAGTGTTTACCGATGTATTGGAAAATTCAAGATGGCGTCTCACACCCTCTTTAACACCGTAAGTTTGGAAAAAGGTGTTATAAATAAAAAAACTATACAAAATACTATTAAAAACCCGCCGAATATATGTCAACCTGTCACGGTAACATATATTGAGCGAGTTTTTAACAGTATTTTATCCGTTTTTTTATTTATAACATCTTTTCCCAAACTTACCGTGTTAAAGAGAGAATCAGACGCCATCTTGAATGTTCCAATACATCGGTAAATACTGTATGGTTTTCGAGCTGAATAAACATGTTACATTGAATAAAAACACAAAAAATATATCCAGTTTGGTAGAAAAGTAACTTATCTTGCCTTTGATAACATTTATTTGTTATATATTTGTTTTTTGGCAACTTTTTCGAATCTATGTGTACAGTAATACAAACCCAAATTTTCCTTATTCCATGGAGTTTCAAAGAATGGCTCTCATCCTCAGAAGAAAGTAGTTAGCAAAATAATATTCATGGCAAGCTATAATTTTGCTGGGTAGCATATAAATTACAAACTTATAAAGTGAATTTCTTTATATATATATATATATATATATATATATATATATATATATATATATATATATATATATAGGGTAGCCACAAAGGCACGCACCAATGTTAATCAAAAAAGTTATAGTAGTAACATTTATTCAAATTCAAAACATTGGTGCGTGACTTTGTGGCCACCCTCCCTGTATATATACATTTTCAATTTGTCTTTATACAAGCAGTAATTTGTTGCTGCTACACAGTCATGAGCATGTTTCAGTCTTCTGGTATTTAGTAACTAGAGACCTTTTCAGGCAACAACACTTATTTTCAAAAGCGGATTTCTTAATGCTAAACAGCTTTCGACTTCGTAAACTACGACGAAAAGCAGGAAGTTCCGTACAATTACTCAGACTCACGTGGCGACGGTTCCGGGCGGAAGTAACAATAGGCGACGTCGAGTCCGGGCGGAAGTTAGAATCAGTGACGTCATACTATTTGACATGCGCAGAGAGCGTGTATTCGACAGAGTAATGGTAGGAGGTTGAATTAAAGAGGAAGTTGCAGGAGGTGATTGCAAGGCAGAGAGATAGTGTTATTATTGTTGTCGTCTTTACCGTTTTTTTTGCATCGTCGTACGCACATACAATCGTGCTTACATAGGCTTCAATATGCCGTTATTTAGCAGTGCCGGGGCGTTTGATCCCGATGTCGGTAAGTAAAATTGATTTAATGGTCTAAAAAGATTCATTATGTCTTTAAAAAAAAAAAAAAAAAAAAAAGAAATAGCCAGGAAGGAAAGGTGTCACCCCGATTCATTTCGTCCTCCTCCATGGTTTCTTGAGCTTCACTTCTCCCAACTCGAATCTAACATGGACAAAGATGCTAATGTATTATTATTATTATATATAAAATATTTATAAATTTTAGATTTATTAGATTATAAAAAATGTTTCTGTTTGAACTTGTTCATTTATTACGTTACCCAGAAATGTTTACTAAAAAAAAAAATTAAGTCACAAAATATTTAAAAAAAACAAAGTTATCTTTTCTCTTTTAAATTTCGCTGTTGATGTACATTGTTTTTTTTTTTTATTATTAAATTAATATATTTTTAACCCAAATGTTTTAAATTTTAATTATTTTATCATAAAAATACCTGGTCTCTATATTAAATACAAATAAAATTCATTTTTTTTTTAAATTATTAAGTGGGTATTTTTTTTCACTATAAATTTTAAGGTCAATAACAACTAATTCGCTTGAAAGATGTGTAATTTTTTTTTATTTCCAAATTGTTTATTTTCGCTAAATTAAATATTTCTTATATAAACCGATCGGCTTTTAATAATTAAAAATATAAATTTCTAAGAAAAATTGATTAATGTTTTTGTTAGAAATAACTTCACCCACATTTTAAATTTGTCATAAATTTCGGATAGAAAAAAAAATCGTTGGTATTTTTTATTTTTATTTCTTTCGATAAAAATGTTTTCTTATTGTTTATGCACTTATGTTACCATGCTATTTTTTAAATAGTATTTTCAAGTCAAGTTGAAGTTTTACGATATTTTTGTTTATTAAATTGTTAGGTGAAAGGATAGAATAGTTACAAAACAGTAAACACCCTCCTTATGTTAAGAATGGCTTTCTAAATGTTATTTCAGAGCACGGTTACATTAGTGAATAAATACCGTGTTTTGGGTGCTTGTTTAGCCGTAGTCACAAATATATTTTTAAAAATATATTTAAGCAAAAAGCAATATTATGTACTTATGTCGAAAATAGTAATATATTCAAAAATCACGAACATTAATCGAGTAGAACTGCTATTGTGTTTTTAGTAACAAAAATATATTGCAGCCAATCTAATCTAAATATTCGTTTCGGAGTTATGTCCCCTGCGTATAAACTGCTCCAGTCTAATTATAACGTCTAAGAAAAATGCGATTTTACCCAATTTTCCGTAAAAATTACTTTCAACTAGAAATAGATTTCTAATCGATGATTTTTCATAATTTTTGGATGTATTACTATTTTCGGCATGACAATCAAGTATGTAATATTGTTTTTGTTTAAAACAAAAAAAAATCGATTTTTATCTTAACAGACATCTATTTATATGCTATATCTACAGGAAGAACTTTATAAGTCGGGTGTTAAGAATCGAGACATCTTCGCATTACATTTAAATTTCAACATGTTAGTCAGAAGCAGGAAACAGGGAGGGAATTCTTAAGTCTAACAGTTTGAGGGAAGTAACTATTATAGCAGCAGCAGCAGGTATCTCGCGACCTCTACAGGTGAAGAGGTAGGATTTTGCTGTTTGTCAGGTTAGTTAGGAGTGTTTACGTCGCGAGGGAGGACAAGTGCTAAGAAGAGCTCGTCAGAGCACATTCCATTAACTTCCACCTTTTTTCTCTTGAGTTTCGATGTAATAAAAACGATTACTTCTATAGAATTTGAACCAGACTGGGTACTTATGTATGGACGGTACCGTGCTGAGGTAATAACTATTATTTAGAAACCCATTCTTAACATAGTGAGGGTAGGGTGTTTTGTAACTATTCTGTACTTTCGCCTGAAATACTAAAAAAAAAAAAATAAATAAAAAATAATAAAAATAAATAAATAAAAATAATACGGTACCTTTTCTGCATAAGCACCTCGAACTGTTTTTTAATCCTAAATTAAGTTAAAGTTTTGTTTAACAAAGGTCTGTTTGGTTTGGTTCAAATTCTGTGGAGACACCAAAAAGAATTGATAGTTGTATGGCCTAGTTTCAGTATTGTTTTCCAAACAACTACCATCAATAATTTAAAAAATTTCCCCCTCATATTTTTTTGGTTCATAATGTTCCCAAAATATTGATATTGTATTTTTTTTTTTTCTGTACACTTTACCGACCGTGCTATTTTTTTTTTTTTTTTCATTTTAGAAAGGCTTTTTAATTAAAATTGAATTTTCACAGTATCATTTGTTTTATTAAGTTGTTAGGTGAAAGTACAGACTAGTTACAAGATGTCCTCCGCACCTCATGTTAAGAAGGAGTTTCTAAATAATGTTATTATTTCAGTATGGTATTGATGGTGTGTATCTCGCATAATTAGCGCAAACTTGCGTTATTCAATTAAATTTATTTGATAATCTCGTTTAAAAAAAAAAAAAAAATTAATGATAGTATATTGTTCCTATTTGCTTGTCTCCCCACGAGGACAGAGTTAGACACAAGGATTTTAAATGTGGGGAAAATCCAGCTACCCAAAATGGGCACTCTCGATAGGAACAAAAATAAAAATTGTCTCAGCCATGAAGGATTTCCCCTCCGTTGACCGAGGAGAGAAAAAGGTGAAATGCATGCATCACTGTATCAGAACAGATACTACACTGTTATCTTGGCCCAAAAGCCATTCATTATTTTATTGTCTTAAAAATCTGCGAATCTTTTGCTTCTATTTTGTCACCGTGCACACTGGATGACGTCATAAAACCATGTTTCATTCGTTATGACGTCATCCATTTTAGTTTTTCGAATTTCTTTTTCGAAACCGAGCCATAGAGCTATGAACGACCTTATGGGGTGTTTGGAAGGTCTCTTTTATGGGTTCCAATGTGGGCAAGGTATTTTTGGGATGGGCCGATTTTGGGGAAGCATTTTTAATGAAAATAGTTTTATGCAAATTTGAGAAATCGAAAGAAATAGTATACGATAAATACAAGAAAAAAAGTTCAAAGGTATAAATTCACAAAAGATATTTTATGTGTTTGAAATGGAAGTTTACAACAATGGGAAAAATATAAAATTGTTTCTATTTAATTGCCTTCCCACGAGGGCAGAGTTAGACACAAAGTCGGTTTTTAATGTGGGGGAAATCCAGCCCTTCAAAGAGAGGCACTCTGGATAGGAACAAAGATTCTCTCGGTTATGAAGGATTTCTCCTCTACTGACTGAGGACCAAAAAGGTGAAATGTAGCATCAGGACAGATACTACACTGTGATCTTGTTTTGAGTAGTTGTAAAAAAAAAAAATTCATTAATTGTGATATCAAGGAAGTCTGTCAAATGGCCGTGAATTACATGGGTAATCGTAACCAAAACTTCCATACTCAATTATACAAATTAAATTTCATTAAAAGTTATTAATAAAAATAAATTTGTTTATTTGTTTTCATATTAGAAAGAAAGTTCAGTGAGAAAAGTTAGTAATATTTAAATGAGTAAATTTATACACATTGGTCTTTAGGGATGTCCAAATTGTTGTGTAAAATCACCAACATTTTACGCACTATCAGCCACGTCATAATTTTGTGTCCATCTTATTATTGTGAATACTTTTTTCGGAAGCTGCTAATCGCTTTAATTGAATCAGGAGAGCAGCATTTTTCTGCTGTGGTTTATGTTAATTTTATTAATTAAAGACCTCCACAAGTTTTTTTTTTTTTTTTTTTTTTTTTAAATAGGCGCTAAAATCAAGTTCCCCCCCCCCCGAAATAAACATCTTTTAACAATTAAAATAATTTCAAGTAATTGAATTTGCTATTTTAAATTGCTAGTAATTTTTTTCTGTTATATGAAGATATTTTTTAAAAATTGGATAATCTTACTCCAAAATCTGTTTCAAACTTTATATCATGGAATATTGGAATTTTGTTCTATTTAATTCATTTAAAAAGTAATTATTTTTTTGTTGTAATTTAATGATAGTATATATTATTGAGAAAAAAACGTTGATTTTTTTTTTTTTTTTTTTTTTAAACCATAATAATGATATTTATGTCAATTTGTTTTTATTTGCAACTTCAAGGTAAGTGAAATAAATAGGTGTGTGTATGTATAAGCCGTGGCGAAGGCAACCTTTCTAGGAGAAGCAAATCTCTGATTTAAAAAAAACATAAAGCGGAAGACCATTACCCGCATTAAGCTGGTCTGCAGTTTAATTTGTTGCTGGCTATCTTGCTCTTGCTTGTTGCTGGATCTCAACATTTTGAACCGAGAGAGAGACTTAGCTGTCGTACAAAGCTAAGACTCTGTAACATCATATTTGTATAGATACTCCCTCAGGCATTTGGACTCATGGATTTAAAATGTCTGAGGGAGTGGCACTCGTCTGACAAGACGTTGCAATCATCATATATATATACTTGTTTGTAATATACTGAGTTTTACTGGATTCGTATAATTCAGTAAATTTTCATATACCAATAAGTTTTAAGCCAAAGAGAGATGACTTAAAAAGTAAGCTACAAAATTATCATATTTCATGATTGAGCATTCAGATATTGTTTTAATAAAATTGATTTGAATGGGCTTTTGACGGAGGATGCCTCCAGGGTAAATGTTTTCGCATGCTTCATTTCTGTTAAGGGAATTTTCTTTAAGAAATGTTCTATTGTTAAAGTGTTTTTTGTTCAAGAAGTCTGAAGAAATGCTGGTTATGTAAAAATTTTCAAACGCCATAATGCTTGAAATTGTCCAACTGGTATTGAAACAATTGTAACTTACAATGAAATACACTTTTTGTTGCTATCAATTCCCTTTTTGAAGTCTTAGTTTTGTTAATACTGTATATATATATATATATATATATATATATATATATATATAACTTTTTTAATTATTTAAACTCTTCAGCAAATGTTGCAATTTTTATCGAGCTAAATTTATTTTTCGTTTTCATAACATTAAATAGGGGGAGGGGTAAGAACATCTAAAAAGAAATACTTTCCCTCACATATTTATCAGATTTAAAATATAAGTTAATTTAAAATTGAATATGTATTGAAAATTTCATAAAAATCTGGCCATTAATTGATTTTTGCTAGATTTTTTTAAACATGGGTGTGTCTACGACTTCAAAATGATCACTACAAAGAAACGTTTTTAAGCGTCGATAATGTAAACCTGCATTTGGTCTCGCATTTTCATTATTTCTGTATGCTGTAAAAATTTTGAAACAATATTACTAGTTTAGTTGAAGCTTTTTTTTTAATTGTATAAAAGTTAAATTCAATTACAATGAGGGGGTAAATCTGTGTCTTTTGTTTTTAGATGAGCAGACGATAATGAAAAACTTGCACTGCATGGATATGACAGGTGCAATATAATGGTCATATCCCATAAAAACTAGACCTTGTATCACATCCAGCCCTCATGGGGGGGGGGCGACAAATGAATGCTATTTGGAAGAGAGAAGGAAATTGATATTATTTATTTATTTTTTTAAAATGCATTTTCACCCCAAACAAGGCACAGTGCAACTTTGATGTAGGGGCTACTATCTATGGCATAAGTTGCAGGGATATTATGAAGGGAGTTGAGCAGCAAGATATCTGTTTATGTTACACTTGAATGTCTACATGTCAGTACAATCACAGAAGCAGGAAACCAGAAGGGAATTCCGAAGTCTAGCAGTTCTGGGGAAGAAACTATTGGAGTAGCTATATAACAAATACGGGTTGCTGTATACCGAAATTGATTTCTTAGTACCATCCGATATTTTTCGTAGGGGGGGGGGTGCAAGTAACATAATTAATCAAAATAATTTCATAAATAGTTGCTTTTGAAAGCAACAGCAGCAGCCGTAACTGCTGGCTGCTTGTGACCTATATTATACCAACAGTTCCTATTTATTTTCCTCCCCATAAATTTTTAAAAATTTATAGAATATACAGTTCCCTAAATTGAGGCAGTCTAGATTGAAATAAAAATTACCCCAGTGGTGAATTGTGTATCCTTCCCTGAGGGTAAAACAGGTATAACACTTTGATCTCAAAAGTCGGAAAGTCGAGTTTGTTTGAAAGGTAGCAGCTGTGACTTGGAATTTTAACATATTTCTGAAAGTATTTTGAAATTTCAATATTTAATTATGTAACAAATACTGACCCAACGGGTCACAGATGATTTTGTATTTGGGAAAAACCATATTTCCTTATTTTAACTGAAAACAACATGGCCCTTCTCAGACTTAATTTTGAGCAAAGTGTATTATCTCTGGATGTTGCGCTTTGTTTTTTGTCCTCAGTCAGTGAAGGAGAAATCCTTTTAGACTAAGGCATTTTTATTTGTCAGAATTTCCTGGGATGGGGGGTAAGGTCAGATTGTTCTCGCATTAAAAATTGTCCTTGTGTCTAAGTTATAGTGAGTTTCATTATATACAAAAGAAAACAAAATGAAAACTGAACCGAAAAATATCTTTATAAACAAATTTCGAAAGCAACTAGTTAAGAATACTTTTGTATGAAGTTATTCTCTCGTTGGTTTCGTTTTGCAATTTGTTTATCAAGATTTTTTTTTTTTTTTCTGGCCTAGTTTTCATTTTGGCATGTGTGCAATGAAATCTATGTACTATAAAAGTGAGAATGTGCGTGAGGACATATTTCAAACTATATACGCAACAATTTTTTATCTACAGACTTGAAACTTGGTATATAGGGTATTCAGACACGTGGAAAACTTTTTAATCCATTTTCATCCGGACAAAAGGGCAGCTAAGGGGTCAAAATTGAAAAATTAGTACATTTTTTTTTTTTTTTTACATAGGCATCACCACATTATCAAGGCCAAGAGGCCACTCAAGGATAAGGGTTAAAGAGTGTACAGTAGAAATTGGACAATATAGTAATCATTAGTAATGAAAATTTGGTAAATTTGATAACTTATATGGAACGGCTCATCAAGAACTTATTTACATTAGACTTGAAGACAACCATATTGTAGTCAGCCGGAAAGCAGGAAAACGGAAGAGGTGATCGGATTTTTCTGTTTCTCAACGGTTTCGCAAATGCATATACACAGCCGTGAAACATGACAGCTTCTTTATATTAAGAATAAGTAGGTTAGAAAACACTTTGTAAAGATTGGGTCCAGATGGTCTAATGGTTATCGTACATGACTCACTGTCTTTAGATTTTGTTCTCGGCTCGAGTATATTTTTTTACTTACAAGAAGTGAACTATTTAGAAAAAACATAACACTCGCATGCACACGTCTCAGTTTCTGTATGAATTAAAATATAATTATGCGTATTTTATGCTCGGGCGGCCTGCTAGCTTAATATATTTTTGATGTTTTTATTCATTTTTAAAACATGATTGAAATAAAAAAAAAAAAAAAGAAGTTTATCAAACACATTTCACTGTAAATGATTTACGTGACGAAAATAGGAATTGACCAAAACGTTTGGGATGTTTTAGTATTGGTTTCTCATGTATTTTCAGGGATGAGGTGGATAAAAAAATATGAAAGATGGACAATGAATCATTTCCATGGAGAACTGATTTTCATCTAATACTAGTTGGCCACCCAGTATTGCCCGGTCGTACAATACGCTTAAACATGATATTTTAATTTATGCAGATTACGTCTGTATTATTATAGAATTGATCCTCTATTGAATATTATAGATTACGAGGAATAATTTGTCCGATAGACTAATTCGCAAAAGATTAAAAAATGATGATAATGTCGTTCATCAAATTCCGTCTATGTTTACAATATCACATCAGCTGATTTTTGGGCTTGAGGATGAATGCCCTGGAAAAGTCACTTCTGATTAATGTTTAGTTTTAAAATATGCAAACAAAGAAATGATTTGTAACAATATATTAAATGGTACCTCTTTTATCATGAATTGAATTCATTAATAAGAAAAAATTAAAATAGTGAGGTACACACTGGCTTGAACAGGGGATCATTCTATCTGTAGTCGAATGCTCTGCCATTAAGCTATAAGCTATATTTCCATATTATAACAAATATTTTTAAGAAGAAATGATTTGCTGAAATTTTATCTCTCTTGGCCGGTGTAATGTAAAATATTCCCCTGTAAAAGTTCTTTTTTATCCATGAGAGAGAAAAGTTGTTTTTAAGATTGGATTTTTGTGATTTTTCGATACTTATCAGATGAATTTCTGTACAAAACCTATCTAAGAACACTACCAGGCATATAAATTAGCTTTATGTGAAATTTGCAAAAGAGAAGCTCAGCTGTTTCAGAACCTATGAGGAAGGAACACACACACACACGCATGCACGCACAAAAAAAAAAAAAAAAAAAATTCCAGCAAAAACCTAACAGCCGCTGTGGTTCTCTCCAGAATGTGCTGCTGCCATTGCGCATAGAAATCACTTTTTCCATTGCTTCCAACGTAATAGATGTACTGAGACTAAAGCCGCTTTCAGAACTGCCAGCAACCACTGTAAAAAAGTAATAAAGAACGCAAGAAAGTTGTATGCTCAGTCCGTGAAGTCCAAAGTAGCTGAGCAGTGGCTTGGTTCCCACCAGTATTGGCCAAATAGCAAACAGAAGCATGTGCTCTATCCCAACTCTCATAAATGAGAGGTAATCTCATCAGCATCAGACAAAGCCAAACTCTTTACCCAGAACTTTGCAGCTAATTCTAACCTTTGTGACCAAGGCTGCCAACCTCCAATATTTCCTCCTGTATCAGAAAACATGCTATGATATACAAATATCTGTATGTGATGTTGCCAAGCTAATCAAAAACCTTGATTTCAGTAAAGCAACTGGGCCCTGACTGTATTCCGATTATAGTACTCAAAAGACTTCAACCAGAACTTGTGCCCATCCTTACAAAACTGTTTAAGCATTGACTTAAGGAGAATTGCTTCTCATCACCGTGGAAAATCTCATCAGTATGCTCCGTATTTAAGAATTCAGGTGATCGCTCATCTCTCACAGTACAGGCCAATAAGTCTCCTGTGCGTCATGAGTAAGTTGCTGGAATCTGTGTTAAATAGAGAAGTAATCGACCATCTTAGCAAAAATAATCTTCTTAGTGACACGCAATATGGTTTCCATTCTGCTAGATCTACAGCAGATGTGCTTACAGTTATATCTCATAGGATTAGCGAATCTCAACGGAGGCTACCTTTCTAGGGCAATTGCTCTTGACATATCAAAGGCCTTTGATAGAGTATGGCATAAAGGTTTACTTCACGAGATCTCCAGCTACGGTATAGCTGGAAATGTCTTCTCAATTATTAAATCATTTCTCTCTGATAGGTTCATAAGAGTAGTGATTGATGGGCAGAAATCAGAAGCTCTTAGTATTAATGCTGGAGTCCCTCAGGGGTCCATCCTGGGCCAAACTCTCTTTCTGATCTATATTATCACATCCTTACATCATTCGTAGACATCTATGCTGATGACACTACTATCTATGGTAGCACATCTAAGACTGTAAATGACCAAGTTCTCTCTGATTCTCTCTCCTCTGTTCTTGAGCAAGTGGTACAATGGGGAAAGAAGTGGTTTGTTACTTTTAATGCATCTAAAACCAAGCTTTTCTCTTTACATCATCAATGCTCTGATCCCCATCTGGCATCAATTGAAATGAATGGCTCTCGTTTTGGGGAGGCCTCATGTTTTGACAAGCTTCTGGGCTTGACCTTTACTCCTGATCTTAAATGGAACACATACATTAAATCCGTTGCCAAGGCCGCTGGAAAAATGGTCGGATCCTTCTATTGATCCGGTAGATATCTCACTGCTGATGCAATTTTCTATCTATATAAGAGCCAGGTACGTCCAAGGATGGAGTACTGTTGCCAAATCTGGGCAGGAGCTGCAGAAAGGACTTATCTTGCCTTGATAGAGTTCAAAATAGACTTTGTAGCCTTGTGAGGGATGTCCTTTTCTCTTCCCTGCAACCTCTTTCTCACAGAAGAGATGTTGCGTGTTTGTCTCTGCTTTATCATTATTTTCATGGCAAGTGCTCGGCTGAGCTCCATTCTATGGTCCCCCCTCGTCAAACTTTTACAAGAAACACCCGTCTAGCAGAAAACATTATCACTAGTTTCCCCCACTCTTTATCTGTGCCTAAACCTAAATGTAGATTCCATGAGCAAAGCTTCTTTCTTAGAACTGCACGCCTATGGAATTGTCTTCCGTTTTCCTGCTTTTCAGCTGACTAAAATATGGTTGTCTTCAAGTCTAACGTAAACAAGTTTTTGATGAACCGTTCCATATAAGTTAACAAATTTACCGAATTTCCATTACTAACGATTACTATATTGTCCAATTTCTACTGTACACTCTTTAACCCTTATTCTCGAGTGGCCTCTTGGCCTTGATAAGTGGTGATGCCTATGTAAAAAAAAAAAAAAAAAACACACACTCATATACACGCAAACACACGTATGCACGCACGTACACACAGACATGTGCACACATGTATACGCACACACGTACACATACATACACACACACACACACACACACAGTGACTTTAATATAAAAGTAAATATAAAAAGTAATATTTTAGCTATGAAATTGATGTCGTTATCTGCCAGTGTCTAGTCATTGCAGATCACAGCAAATGATCCAAAGTGTGTCCTTATAGTTTCCGATTCTAATCCACTCACACTTTCTTTGTAATAAATGTGTAAGTCCCTATTTACTTTGCTCCTCATGAGAGCAATTAGACATGTCGTCCGTATTTTCGTTACTACCTCCCCATACTGAGTGGGTGATTTGCACGCCTACTGCCTTCCTTGAATGTGGTAGCCATTTTGCATGCTTCTTCTCAGGACTCGATTCCCTATAATAACAACAGTAGGCACTTAATCAACCGTCACCAGTTGATAGGATGGACTCTTGAGAGACCTGTTGCTGGACATGATGCAATTAACTCGTGAGTTATCGAGAGTTACTAAAATGGCGTGCACTGCCCTATGAGCCCTGCCACCAACAAAAAGCTGCAATGTCGACGATGACATGAGGACAGAATGACCTTTTTTTTTACTTTCAAGGGAGGTTGGAGGATCCTTAGTCGCTGTTTCAGAAATGTTGAAGGCTGCAGGTGGAACAAGCATTGAGGTGATCACAAACTTTATAAACCAGAGCATAAAAAAGATTTCGATTTTAAAACAATTGTGAATAGGGTGCTTCTTCGTTATTAGAATGAAATTCAAAAATCGAAATATTGATTTTCAAGTAAAACCAATGGTTTCTACTTAATTGCATGTCACAGTAATGAATATATCCTAAAATTATGAAAAACGATCAGATAGTAAATTAATTATATATGAAAATGATTTTCAAAACCAAGTAGCAAAAATTGAGTTTAGCTAAATTGGCCAAAGATTTCCAAAATTTTCAGAACATAATTACCTCCCTTGTTATGATATGAACTCTCCGTTTTTTTTTTTTTAAATTTTTTTTTATTATTTTTTTTTTTAACAAAAAAATAAATTTTTGCTGTCATCAAAAACTATTTTCATTAATAATTACTTTTCTACTTTATCTTTTTTTTTTGTTGTTATTGGATATAAGTGGGGGTGCCCGGGCGTGTGTGTGGGGGGGGAGGGGATAAATCAAAGGTCGTTTTCTTTTTATATTTAAACTAATTCAAGAAAACGTTTTTTGCGCATGCATGTGTGGCTAAATTGTCATGAAGGAACGATATTTTGCTACCCCTCCCTATAGAAAAGTGCCCAGTTGAGAATGAAGGAATTAATGTTTTTAGCCAATTTTTCAATATTTGATCGAGCTTCAAAACGATACCAATTTTGTGAAAATCCATTGCCTCTCTCGGAAGTTTTAGGCAGACATACAAACATACATACATATATTTAAACAGGTTTTTGTCCTTTATATTATAGAAGTTCATTAATATCATTGGTTTTACTTGAAATTCAATATTTTGATTTTCGTTCTAATCACGAAGAAGCATCATGAAATGTTGTAAAGATAAAAAGGAAGCATTCGAGGTAATTACGGATGTTGGACGTTGATGATCAGATGCTGCAAATGATTGCGAGAATATGTTAACAGCAAATCAGAAGTCAAATGAAGCATGTTTGGACAAAATATCACGTGTTCTATATTTATCGTGAGACTAATGCAAGAGAATGACTACATACCAAACACGAAAGTTCTCAGGAGAGCAAACCTAGATCACGTGGAAGCTACCCTTGCTACTATGTAACTGCGATGAACCGAGCACATTGCCAGAATGGAAGACAACTGAATTCCAAAGATGATCTTCTACGGGAAACTGGAAAATGGAACCCGCAAGGTAGGCGGTCAAAAGCTTCGCTACAAAGATGTAACAAAGCGGCACCTGAAGGCAATGAACATCAATGTCGAGAGTTGGGAGGAACAAGCCAAAGAAAGGAGTGGTTGGCGGAACAGTCTCCACAAAGGAAAGAAAGAAATAGAGAGAAAGATTGGAGAAGCCTTAGAGCTGAGACACTATAGACGACACAACCCTGGCGCCCACATATGCAGTGCCTGTGACCGGATGTTTCACACAGAAAGAGGATTATGCCAACACCGAAAGCACTGAGGCCCTGACTAGTCATCGTCAAGACTGACGGACTGCATGATGATGATGATGATGAATGCAAGAGAAGTACCTTAATGATAAGAAGAACCTGTATTTTACTTTTTTGCATTTATAAAAAAAAAACTTTTGATAGAGTGCCAAGAGAAGTTGTCTGATGAACTTTGCGTAAACTGATGGCGAACGAATGGTTGGGGAACGTTTAAGCAATGAACAGAAATGTTCAAAGTTGTGTTAGAATTAATAACAGCACATTTAATTAATTAGAATTCATTATTGAGATGAGTATTATTTATCCATTTATTTATTGCGGACGATTATCCTCAAGGATCCTGATGATAATAGTCTGCAATAAATGAAACTCATTTCAATAATGAATTCCAATTAAATAATATATATACTGTTCAATACGGACCCGACAATGGAAGATCAGATAATAAATAAACATGGATTTATAAGACCAAAAAATCCAACATTGATGATCGCCCTTTAGCCGATGTCTCCATGACGCGTCCGAAAATTAAAAGCGTTGAAATTAACCAAAGTAATTATTGGATATAAGCGGGTGTGCCCGGGCATGTGTGTGGGGGAGGGGATAAATCAAAGGTCATTTTCTTTTTATATTTAAACTAATTCAAGAAAACGTTTTTTGCGCATGCATGTGTGGCTAAATTGTCATGAAGGAACGATTTTTTGCTACCCCTCCCTGTAGTAAAGTGCCCAGTTGAGAATGAAGGAATTAATGTTTTTAGCCAATTTTTCAATATTTGATCGAGCTTCAAAACAATACCGATTTTGTGAAAATCCGTTGCCTCTCTCGGAAGTTTTAGGCAGACATACAAACATATTGTTACAAAAGTTAGTTTCCAAAAAGACAAACAATATTGGTACACATGAAAAAAGTTATAATGGCGACATTCGGAAACTGACAAATTCAGCTAAATTTTGATGTTAAATAAATTCATTGTAAAAATCCCTTGAAAGATAAATATTATTAATCTTATTTATTGCGGACTATCATCCTCATCTTTTTAGTTGTTGTTTCATGATGTTTCGGCCAACTATTCCTCTGGCCATCATCAGGTGGTAACCGCGACGGATAGGAACTCTAAATCTCCTGACTGCATTCACTGCAATTACTGCCACCCATAGTTGTTGTCGTCTCACCACGTTTTGGCCAAGTAAGCCTCTGACCAGCTTTTGGTTAGGATTGAAACCGCTATCTTCAGACAATTCTCATCTGGAACCGTAGAGATTCAACTTTTCTATCAATTGCACCACGGGCCCCGAAGAGATGTTGAATCTCTACGGTTCCAGGTGAGAATTGTCTGAAGATAGCGGTTTCAATCCTAACCAAAGCCGGCCAGAGGCTTACTTGGCCAAAGCATGGTGAGGCGACAACAACTGCGGAAGGCAGTGAATGCAGTTAGGAGATTCAGAGTTCCTATCTGTCACGGTTTCCACCTGACGAAGGCCAGAGGAATAGTTGGCCAAAACGTCGGGAAACAACTAAGAAAAGATGAGGAAAATAGTCAGCAATAAATTAATAAATAAAACTCATCTCAATAATGAATTCCAATTAAATAATATATAGATTAATATTAATTTTCTAGGCTTATTTTGAAGATAATTAGTAAAGTCTTAAGATATTGAAATTTAATAATAATAATAAAAAACACCTCGTTTATACAAAAAATAGTTTATAGCACCCAAATGTGAGAGATTCTGGCTTCGCATAAACAAAAACAAACTGTCGTCTAAGGAAGCCCAACACGTCAGAAAGTCAAAAGGCTGTCTGAAAATGACGTCAGATAGTTGGAAGGAGGTAAGAAGCGCTGGTTATCTTTTTTTTTTTTCTCAGCCTTGCATGCGTACATTCCTATCGTGAACGTTTTTATAATGTTTAACATTTTTTAAAACTATTTTTCTGTGTTCCTGCTTTTAAATTAAATTTTTATTTTTCAAGATTATATAAAGAATTACACTGAAAGTTACACGTTCATTCAAGCAAGATTAGAATCTTACATTTAAAAATCATGTGAAACATGCAAGCTAAAAAAAACTAGAAATATTTTTTTGCAATTAAAATATTTTTGTGTAAAAATATTAAATAAACAGTGATTAATTCAATGATAATATCGGTAGTTCGAGAAATGAATTTTTCTTTGAATTAAATTCATTAATATGGACTTTAGGGGCTTTTTTTTTTTTTTTTTTTTTTCGCAGTGTTCTTGAAAAAATTTTTTTATTGTTACAATTTACGATGCTTTATTTTCATAAAAGCAAAAATAATTTATATATATATATATATATATATATATATATATATAATTTTACTGCTGAAAGCCATAATTTTAAAGGTATTTTTCGTTTAAACAAAATAATATATTTTCACTAAGTTTAAGTAAAAATATGTTCATTGTATTCCGTGATCATTATTTGATAAATACTGAAAAATTTATTAAAATTGGATAATTTCCTGAATTTTTTGGTATATTTTTAAGTAATAAACACCAGCACGCACCCGATAAAATTCTCATGAATATCTTGTATCGAAATTTTGTTATTTCTGTGAATTTAAATTCTAAGACTTGATGTGTGTCCCTTTTCTGCTTACATCCCCACGAGGGTAGTTAAACACGATGTAGATTTTTAATATGGGAGAAAAAAAAATCGAGCTTTCCAGCAAAGAGCACTATTAGGTAAAAATTATCTTGATCTTGAAAGATCTTTTGGTTTTAGTCAAGATTATCTGCTCTTTTTGACTTCCGGTTTCTACCATCCGTTTGGATGGATAATTAAGCATGGTCAAGCGGACAAAAAATTCATTAACATGGGACTGGGGAAGCTTTCATGTTATCTCTGAAAGGAACATAATTATTAATTAGAAGGGATTATATCTAGCTTGTCTGCGGGGCTAAAACTGAAAAAATCGAAAAAGAGCAGACAATCTTAACTATAGCGATTTCTCCATCACTGACCGAAGACAAAAAAAAATCATTTTAATGTCGGAACAGATACTACTCATTGCTCCCAACCAAAAGAAGCTTATATTGAATTAACATATTTAGTTAATATTCTATTTTAAAATGCAATAACGTGAAATAAAACGGATGTTTTTAAATTCTATTTAAAATTTAAAAAAATATATAATTCCTCCAGAATGCATTTCAGTTTTTTAACAACAATGCGACCGTTTTAATATTTTGTTCCAAATAAGAATTATTTTATGATCTTTTCAAATTTGAATAGTTTGGAGGTCTTTGAACTGTACCTATTTACAATGCCTCCCCACGGGACAAAGTTAGACACCAGGGTCGTTTTTTAACGTGGAGAAAAGGTACAAAAATAAAAATTGTCTCAGTCGTGAAGGATTTCTCCTCTACTGAAAGAGAACAAGAAATGGAAGTGCAGCATCTGAAGAACAGATACTACACTTTGATCTTGGCCAAAAGGCCAAGAACAAAGGTACTGTACTGTACAAGAACTGTAGAATAATTTAAACTGGCTTAAAAATTTTCAACGAATTTGCATATATTAAAAAAAAAAAGTCGAAAATCGTAATATTGAATTTGACATGAAAACAATGATATCTAAGTATTCCTCGTATTTTCGGGATGATTTTATCCAAAAAAAATTACGAAAATCGATAAGGTAGAAAATTATTTATTAAAGAAGAATAAAAAAAATAGAATTTGAAGAAAGCGATCGTAAGACACAGAATTTAAAATGGGATAATTTTCCGTTTCGATTTAAATAAGATGGTGGCAATTTTTCACTTGTTACCACAATTAAAGTTGTTTTTGTTTAATAATTCAATAATATTCAGGTAATTCCGACTGCATAATTTGGAAGCTACCATATTGTAACTTATTAGAATTGATTAAAAAAAGATTAGTTGAAACCATTTTTTATCTGAAAACATTTATCGACTAAAAAATCTCGTCCCAATCGTCAAAAATTGAAATGAAAAATTGAAATGAAAAATTGAAATGAAAAATTGAAATGAAAAATTGAAATAATTCTAAAATAGTTAAATCATTGCTATAATAAAATTACTTTTCTGATTAACAACCAAACAATATTATAATAATTAAATCTTATGAAAGTAAATGCTTCCGGGCAACGTCGTTAATTCGTTATTCTGAACCAAAACTCCTCGCCGACTCGCACTTGCTTTTGTTATGGATTGGCATGAATGACCCATTTTTTTTCTGATACGGATGCCCATTAGCACAATGAATTGTTTCGTCACCAAAACGTGGCGTGATCGTTGAAACTTACGATTCGATATTTTCAAAATACATTTTTCATTCAATTTTTTGAGTCATTTTTTTTTTCCAAAAGTTGTTCAGAAAATGAGTTGAAAAAAAAAAAAAAATACTTTCTAATTTTAAGTTCCTTTGTGTCAAAATCGAATCGAGTTTTTGTTGTTTTGGAATTTGCTGTGTGTGTGTGTGTGTGTGTGTGTGTGTGTGTGTGTGTGTTTAGTATATTTATCATCATAATACACACACGCACACACACATACTATTTGACTTTTTTGGGCGATTACATATAACATGAAACATATCCACGAAAGGGAATAAAAATATTTTAAAATGGGGATCACTTATATAAATTCAACGTAAAATGAACACCTACTTCCGGGTCAGAAAGTGGAAATGTCTAACCATTTTTAATTTTTTTAATTTTTAAATACTGTGGTTTTATTTTAAGTTTTGGGAGAAGGGTCCAATTGGTTACATGTCTTAATTTATTGCTATTTGGCCCGAAAGTGGGTGATAATTTTACGTTAAGTTTCTATAGGGAATTAATGTTTTTATTCAGACTGTTTACATGTAATCGCCGTCCAAAAATTAGAATCTTGAAAGAGGCGCACGATATGCGTGATAGTAAAACAAAACAAAAAAAAAACAATTATTTATTTTTTTTTGGGGGGGGGGTTGTATTACTGTACACATAGATTCGAAAAAGTTGTCAAAAAACAAATATATAACAAATAAATGTTATCAAAGGCAAGATAAGTTACTTTTCTACCTAACTGGATATATTTTTTGTGTTTTTATTCGATGTAACATGTTTATTCAGTTCGAAAAGCAGTGTTTACCGATGTAATGGAAAATTCAAAATGGCGCCCGACTCTCTCTTTAACTTGTTAAGTTCGGGAAAAGGTGTTATAAATAATAAACTAGACAAAATACTGTTAGAAATTCGCTTAATATATTACCGTGACATAGGCTGACATATATTTGGTGTTTTTTTTTTTAATAGTATTTTGTCTAGTTTATTATTTAGACCACCTTTTCCCAAACTTACCGTGTTAAAGAGAGAGTCGGGCGCCATTTTGAATTTTCCAATACATCGGTAAACACTGTATGCTTTTTGAGCTAAATAAACATGTTACACTGAATAAAAACACAAAAAATATATCCAGTTTGGTAGAAAAGTAACTTATCTTGCCTTTGATAACATTTATTTGTTATATATTTGTTTTTTGACAACTTTGTCGAATCTATGTGTACAGTAATACAAACCCCGTTTGACGTTTACTAATTGTTATAATGAAAAAAAAATCATATTGAGTAAAAAAAATATGGGATTTTCATTTAATTATCGTGTGAAGAAGTTTTTATTTATTTTCATTGTATTTTATGTTTTAAATAATAAATTAGAAAGTCAACTGTAATTTAGTTTCGAAAATCCATGTTTGGGTTTGATTATAAAAACGAAAATTGTATTTTTGTTCAGTCGATATCAGTCATTTTAAAAAGTTTTTTCGCAAAATTTTACTTTTTTGTTTTCACATAAAAAAAATAAAATTGAAAAACAAATCTGTTGTGTAATTTGTCTTTTAATAAAATTGCAGGACTGCTTCTTCTTGTGACTTGCTCATTTTTTAAAATCATTATTCGATTATTGAAATTCAATAGCGTAAAAATATAAAAAAAATATTTCTTTTACTAACACAAATCCATCATAATGCATTTCTGTTTCAACAAGTCGGTCAATTTTCATAATTGAAGAAAAATGAATGACTTCGTGACGTGCAAAATTTGCGAGGAATGTGGCAGTCTTTAAACTGTCGAATAGAAAATCATTAAAATTGGCTTTAAATGTTTAGATTTTCATCACAAGATTAAAAATTTTGGCAGCTATTTTGTTTTCATCTTGAATGTTATTTTTAGGTGGGGACAAAAATGGGCGGACAAAAATGGGGGACCTCGTTTTGAAAGCCGATTTATCATAATTTTTTTGTAGGTTTCCGACTACTTTTTCATTGTATTTGAAAGATTAAAGACTAAACTTAATTTCCAAAAGGAAAAAAAAAAAAATATTTGTACACGTGAAAAAAAAAAGTTATGAAAATGTTTTCACGGCGAGCTAACCAATTCAGCTACATTTTCAAGTTAAATAAATTCATTGTAAAAAATCCTTTAAAAGATAAATATTAGTTTTCTGGGTCTTTTTTTTTCTTTTTTTTTTTTTACACGGTGGTCACAATTTATCAAGGCCCGGAAGCCACTCAGGGATAAGGGTTATTGCAAGTATAGTACAAGGTCTATTTCAAATATAATTAGTAAAGTCCTAAAATATTGAATTAAAAAAACAAACACCTTTTGTACAAAACATAAATTAATTAGCCCAAAACTTATATATAGCTTATTTTCATAACGTTTCGACCGATGTAATATCATGTGTGTCTTGTCGAACTCGGGAATCTTTGTTTTCTTACAACATTAATGCAACAAAATCAGATTTATTAATGGCCAAACGATATTGTAATTATTGGTGCTTGTTAAGATATTGATTTTTTTTTTTTTAATATATCGTTTTAAAAAAAAAATATATATCGCGTAACTCGTGTCATGTAAAAAATAGTAATATATCCAAAAATTGCGAAAATTCATCGAATAGAAAGTTGTTTCTAGTTAAAAGTAATGTTTATTGAAAATTGGGTAAAATTGCATTTTTCATGGATGTTATAAAGTAGACAGTAGTAGTAACTAATTTATTGTATTTATGTCCCCTGCGTATAAACTACTATTAGTAGTCTATACGCAGGGGACATAACTCCGAAACAAATATTTTAGATTATTTGTTCATGGCTGCAAATGCAATATGTCTATAGCGATAGATTTTTTTTAGTGTTTTTTTTTCTTCTAAAAACACAATATCATGATTCACGATGAATTTTCGTAATTTTTTAATATATTACTATTTTCGACATGACAATTAAGTACGTAATATTGGTTTTGCTTAAAACGATATATTAAAAAAAATTGATTTGTCGACTAGATGTTAACAAACATCGAAGTTATTAAATTTAACTTTCGTTTTATTTCAAAATACAAATATTGGAATTTTGTTTTGATAAATTTTATACTTTTCTTCGCTACAGAAAACGTCATTTTCATCGTTTATTAAAAAAAACAAGTTTAGCCAGAAATAATTTTGCCAATAACTCATTTTTTTTTTTTATGTGTCATAAATTAATGATTCTGTGCAAGTCAGCCATTTTAGTCTTTTGTTAATAAGTCGAAAAATGTAGAATGAATTACTTCGTGACTCTTAAATCATTTAAATTAGTTTTCAAATTCTTAACAAATCTTAATTTTGAATAATAAAACGGCTTGGCAGTTTTCAATGTACCCTATTCGGCATTGCCCAGGAGTGTTTACTTTGTTATTATTAATATATATATATATATATATATATATATATATATATATATATATATATATATATATATATATATATATAAAGGATTGTAAGTCACAATTTGGTCACGGTATTGCCTAGGAATATTTTATTTCTATTATCATTATTTATTTATTTTGCCAATTATGTTTTTTATTTTTTATAAATAAGATTTTGAAACTAATTCACTAATTTTTTTTCTCTTTCCGCCGTTAACAAATAATCACAATAAGCAACAGATTCGTCAACAACAATCTCGCCGCCGCCGCCATGGCAGGTTCATCGAAATTTTTATTCATAAAAAATGTCGAAAAATGTTAAACGACCAACACAAAATTGTTAAAATTATCTTTGCTTTTGATTTTAATTTCGACATCCCAGTCATACAAGCAAGTCTATTATTATCTAAGTTTTTTTTTTTTGAGGGGGGGGGGGTAATTAAAGCTGTCCTCATTCTTCTCAATCATAATACACATGGTGAACCCGAAATGGGGGATCAATATACAATGTAGAACACTATTCGAATTGATCCCTCATTTTGTGGTCGTCTATTAAGCATTTTTCAAACACCATCCACCTTTGTTAGAAATTTCCACTCATCCAACTAACATGTCGAACAGACAAAACACAAAATCATTATCAGCTTTTTAGCATTTATACAATCACTTATCCGGCGTTGTCTGGGAGGCATTTATTTTTTCTTTCATTCATTTTTTTTCTTTTTTCTTTTCCTAAATTATTTTTATTTATTTATTTATTTTTTTTGAAATTTACATTATTACGGCATCGGGCATCGTTTGGTCGATTTTAACTGAATAAAATTGTTATAAAAAAAAAAACTATAATTGTTTTCATCTCCGATTCTAAAATAATTGGGTATAATTTCTATACTTTTAATACATGAGGACTGTCGAGTTAACTTCTATTCGACAGTTTAAATGCTTCCAAATTCCTTTAAAATTTTGAAAGATCACATCAATTTTTCTCCCCCAATTATTAACAAAATGATGGAATTGTTGACTTGTTTATGAAGAAACCGAAATTCGAGTGGATTTATTTTCGTTCTCTATTTCATTTTCTATTGCGTCGATTTTGATGTAGGGGCTACTATCTGGGATGCAGGTATACTATGTAGGGAGTTGAGCAGCAAGATGTTTGTTTACATTACACTTGAACATGTCAGTACAGTCGGGGAAGCAGGAACCCAGAAGGGAGTTCCAAAGTCTAGCAGTTCTGGGGAAGAAACTATTAGAGTAGATAGCTTTCTTACATCTGGGGATCTCTACTGTGAAGGGGTGGGATTTTGCTGTCGGTATTTACATCGAGGTTGTACAAGTGCTTTTTTTTTTAAATTAAAAAATTTTTTTTTTTTTTTTTTATTACATTTTCACCCCAAACAAGGCAAATTGCCACTTTGGTGTAGGGGGCTACTATCAGGGGCAACAACTACTGGGGTACTATGTAGGGATTTGGGCAGCAAGATGTCGGTTCACGTTATACTTAAACTTCTGCACGTCAGTACTGTTGGGGAAGCAGGGACCTGGAATGGAATTCCAGAGTCTAGCGGTTCTGGGGAAGAAACTATTGGAGTAAAAAGATCTTTTACATCTAGGGATCTCTACAGTGTGGGGGTGGGATTTAGCAGCCTGTCGGGTTTGTCGTGGGGGCACAAGTGATTGCAGTTCGTCAGAGCATTCACCACTAAAATACTTGTAGAAAAGGCAGAGGGATGCAACATTTCGTCGATGGGACAGAGGCTGAAGCTTAGATGCCAGTTCAGGGCCTATCAGGTTTGCGACTCTCTTTTGAACCTTGTCTAGGAGCGAGAGACTAGTAGCAGATGCACCAGCCCAGATGTGACAGCAATACTTCATACATGGGCGAATGGTAGCCTTATAGAGGTACAGGATACTTTCGGGTGTTAGTAGTTGTCTAGCACGGTAGAGAGAGCCCACCTTTCTTGCAGCGGCCCTGGCAATGCCTTCAATATAATTGTTCCAACTCGTGTTTCCTGTGAACGTTAGGCCAAGGAGTTTGAAAGATGTACTCTCAGATAAAGAGTCGTTGGCCATTGCTATAGGTGGTAGAGAGGGTTTCTTGTAATTATTGAATGAAACTAGTTTGTAGTTCGTTGGAGTATCCACCATTAAAATATTTGTAGAATAGGCAGAGAAATGCAAACTTTTGTCAATGAGACAGAGGCTGAAGCTTAGATAACAGTTTAGGAGTTGGCGACTCTCTTTTGAACCCTGTCCAGGAGCGAGACACTAGTAGCAGATGCACCAACCCAATTGTGGCAACAATACTCCATACATGGGTGAATGGTGGCCTTGTACAGGTACAGGATACTTTCAGGTGCAAGTAATTTTCTAGCTTTAGGCCAAGATCAAAGTGTAGTATCTGTTCAGATGCTGCACTTCAATTTCTTGTTCTCTTTCAGTGGAAGAGATGTCCTTCATGACTGAGACAATTTTAATTTTTATTCCTTTTCTCCACGTTAAAAAACTACCCTGGTGTCTAACTCTGTCCTGTGGGAAGGCATTGTAAATAGGAATTTTCTAGCATGGTAGAGAGAGCCCACCTTCCTCACAGCGGCCCTGGCAATGCTCTAAATATCTGTTCCAACTCGTGTTTCCTTGTGAATGTTATACTGAGGAGTTTAAAAGAAGTACTTTCAGATAATGTATCTTTAGCCATAGCTATTGTTAACCACCAATAGCTATGGCTAAAGAAGATGGCTGAGAAGGTTTCTTGTAATTATTGAAGGAAACAAGTTTAGTCTTGGCAGCATTGAATGTTACCATCCATTTTTGTTCTCATTCAACTACAGATTGGAGGTCTTTCTCTAGGGTTTCCACTATTAATAATAAAATTCATGGAAATTTCAAAGAATGAGAAATATATTGAATCCATAAATGTTTTTGGAAAGCTGATATTTTTGTGAATAGCACAAACTTTTTTTCTTTTTTTTTACAAAAAAAACGATAACACGCAACAAACACGAGCTTATTAACATTTCTATGAAAATAATGTCCATTGTATTTCGATATAGAACTAACCCAAATAAGGAAAATTAATAAGTACTAATAAATAACCAGAAATTAATATTGTGCTACATAGTTCAATACAAATAATAAAATCATATTGTAAGAGACAATCTTTAATTTACTCCGTCAGTTCAACAGCTCTTGGTAGCCAATATTTTTTTTTCTTGTTCTCTTTCGAATGTTCCCCTTTTTTACTGACTTTCTTTGAAAAAACTGCTGCACATCAAAATTACAAGTTCCTTCCTCACACCATTTCAATGATGGTCGCATATTCGTATTATGATATTCAAAAACGAGCCTGAAGCAAAGAGAGGTCACTCGTACTCTTGTCTAGGATTGCCAGATTGACCTTTTTAAAGCCAGGATTTCCAGATTGGCCTTTTTAAAGCCAAATTGGTGACAATTTTAACGAGTATTTTTTTCATTCCAATTCAACAAACCTCACATTGTTTATGTTTTGAGGTAAGTAAATGCTTTAAAATAAAATGCAAAAAAACAAAAAAAAAATTGACGAAATAGAAAAGTAACTTGCCTTTGGTAACATTTATTTTTCATCCCTATTTCTATCCAGATTACCAAATTTAGTTAGAAGGTTCCCCAATATGCACTGTAAGATCGGAGGTTTCATTGGCTGAAATTTTGTGAATCTAATGCCCAGGGTGAGAATACTATTTGAAAGAATGCATAATGTGGCAGGTTTAAATAGTTTTTTTTTTTTAATTAAACAAAATTTTGTATAGTTTCGTAGTTTCCGATTAGAAGCTTGGACAGTGTCAGAATGAAGCAAAGAATTAAGCAGGAAAGTCTCTGGGCAGTCTATCTCCAGATGAAAATAGTTGGTCCTTAGTGGTTCAGTAGACAAAGAGGAGAAAAGAGAGAATGACAGGCGTCCCTCTTGTGTTCTTCAAGAAATTATCTAACGGCTGCACTTAACTAAAACGTCTGAAGTTATCCTTCAGGAAACTGATCAAGTTAATGTGCTCTGGAAGCTGATACGTCCATGTAGGGCCAAATCACCTTACAGGGGCTGTTCTTCAAAAGAAAATAAATGCGTCTGTTTATGACTGTTACAAATCTAAACAACACCTCATTACTTGGACCTTTATTATTCCTGATTTTTATAGAAGATCTGTCTTGATTCAATTGTGTCTGAGATGGGCATATTTACTGATGATACGATGCTGATTCTAGATATGCAACTAAATTGAACACGTGCGCATATAACAGTCAATGACTGAATCCTTAGAAAATGACCTCCAGTCTTGAATCGAATAAAAGATGGTTACATTTAATGCGACCACAAAGTTCCAATCGCTGATTGCCAAGATTGCTGGCAAAATGGTTGGATCATTCCAGTGGATATCTCGCTGCCGATGCAGTCCTCTATCTGTATAAGAGCCAAGTACGTCCTAAAATGGAATACTGTTGCCACATCTGCTTTATCATTTTCATTACACGTGCTCGTTTGAGCTCAGAACTTTCACAAAAGAAACACTCTACTAGCTACAACCACTATCAACAATTTTCCCTACTCTCTCTGTGCTTAAATCTAAACAAAGATTCCATGAACAAAGATTCTTTCCTAGAACTGCCCACATGTAGAACATTGTTCTGCTGGGGTGCTTCCCAGTCAGCTACAATATGGTAGCCTTCAAGTCCAATGTAAACAAGTTCTTGTTGAACCATCTCCTTTAAATAATCAAATTCTACCCAACTTACACCATTACATTACCACCTTACATTCATTAATTCTTATCCGCGAGTGGCTTTTGTGTCTTGTTAAGTAGTGACTCCCTTGTAAAATAAAAGTCACTGATTGCCATGGCTGATAACACCCTTTCTAAGAGTCCCACATTCAAACTCCTTGGTCTAATATTCACTATCATTGAAGATATTGCATAGTCTGCTGCAAAGGTTATCTTTCTACTGCGCTAGTAAATTTCTAACACCTGCCAGTATCCTCTATACCTCTATAAAGTCACCGTACACCCATCCATGGAGCATTGTTGCCACATTGGGGCTGGTGCACCAATTACTAGCTTCTCTCTCTACAAAAACAGTCTTTAACCTAATAGGTCCTGCATTGTCTACCAACTTCCAACTCCTGTCCCATCACCATAGTGTTGCATTCCTGTGTTTATTTTACAAGTACTTCCACAGAATGTGCTCTGACGAATATACTGTACTTGTACCCCCCTCAACATAACTACCCCCAACAAACCATACTATCGGCAAAATCTCACCCCCTCCACTGCAGAGGTTCCCAGATATCAAAAAACTTTCCATTCAAATAGCTTCTCTTTGAACTACTTGCCTTTATTATTTCCGTCCTGCCCCCTATTTCTCTGACTGTACCAACATGCATAAATTTAAATGTGATGTGAACAAACATCTTGCTTCTCAACTTCCATTTCGGATGCCCCCTTATAAATCTCTTTCCTAATTAATAGTAGCCCCTTACATCTGAGTAGCAATATCCCTTATTTGAAGTGAATAAATGGGGCCATCTGTATCTTCTCAAAGAGATGCTTCAGGCGACCACAAATAACCTCCCTCCTCCTAAAGGTAGATAATTCTTGGGAGGCTGGTCTAAACTGAACCATATCTATCTCATTCTGACAAAAATGAGCTTAGGACTGTCTTTAGGTTGTTCGAATTATTACTGAGAATTTCCCGTGTCGTGGAGCAATGGTGCTTATGATGATAGCTGCTCGCCCGGTTAACAAGCAGATGATAATTAGATGCAATGATTAAATAAGAAAATATGATGACCTGTGCTTATAAACATAACATTGTACTGAAAGCGTTGCGTTTTTGCTGTGTTAATATGAACATTTGTATAGACGCGGTGCAAGAAAGTTCAATAGTTAATGTTGACACTATGTGTATATATCTCGGAGTTGCTTTGTGTTAGCGTAAAAATTTACTAATAAAAACGTCTGTGAGATCATCAGCAGTAATCAGTTTTTAGAGTGTGTGTGTGTGTATATATATATATATATATAAAATCACACACACACACACACACAGGGTGGGCCATAAGCCACGCCCCAAAGAATTAAGTGATATGAAACTGTAAAATCTGCGGGGCAAAATATATTTTTTCTTTCGTTATAAAATACATCTTCTTTTATGATTGTATCAGCGTGTACGTTTTTCAGTTTATTGGTCAAGTTTGGTTTTAATAAATAACGTTTATTACTATCAGAATTATTTCAAATCCTTTGGTGCGTGACTTATGGCCCACCCTGTATATAGTGATGTCTTTGAAGACAGGTGAAACTGCTGATAAGACTCAATGTCATCAGTAAATGGTTTATTTTCTTAAAGAAGAAAATATTTCAAAGTTTTTGTAAAAAAAAAAAAAAAAAAAAAAAAAAAAAAAAAAAAAATGGGGGGCAGAGGCCATCATTGTTTGATGGCTGCATGAGACTGGCACAATGCATTCGCCTTAAAATGCCGGTTTGTATCTCTAAGTGAATAACGTTAACGAATCGGAATCTAGATGTTAATTGGTTTGTTAATTTGAAAAATTTGTCGCCATTAAATTAATGGTTCTATTTATCGAAAAAATTTACTGTGCACACCAGCACAAGTCAGAAAGATATGGAGATCTGCAAAACAATGTGCTCGAAATAGATGGAAAACCATTGTATTTCCTATCAAAGTCGGATGTCAGTTTTATTGTTGAGTCAATCTCTGTGTCCTTGAATAATCTTGGTGTTTGCCCATCAGACAAGAACAAAAATACAAGACAGAACTGTCTGCATTAACATGGATATGACAATCCCACAGAATGATCAATCCGACAAAATCTGGTCGTGAAATACTATGAGGCGCTTTGGGTTAATGAAAATGATGCTTAGGCCCCCAAACCATGCCCAAACTCTGTCCTCATCATCTGATGGTTTCATTGGAAGCAGTGCTACTGTACAAGCAGCAGTTATTATTGTATAAAATTTTTTTTATACCTTTTATTTTTTATATATAAACTAGTCTGGTTGCTCACCTGTTTGGAGGTGTGTGTTGTGCAATGGAAAAAAAAAAGTGGTAGTAGGCAGGCAAGCTCAAACCCGTATCGCGAAGGAGGAAAAAAATGTGGAAAAAAAAGAAAAAAAGTGACGTCTTTGCCGTTGCATCCATCGCCAAACCGGAAGTGGGGAAGGTTTAAATTAAGGCTAGTCAATCGAAAAGAGGGGATGACTTTTGAAAATATCGGCAAAAAAGTGACCCCTCCCTGTAGAAAAGTGCCCAGTTGAGGGTGAAGGATTTAATGTTTTTAGCCAATTTTTTTATATTTATTGTCCGAAGGGTCGCTCTTCAAAATGATATGGATCTCGTGAAAATCTGTCACCTTTGTCGAAAGTTTTAGGTAGAGATACAAACATACATACATACATTTAAACAGACAGGTAAGATTTATATTATAAAAGGTACTCTGTGAGAGTGCGAGTTCCTTATGGACTCTGAAATAGCTGTTTTTTATTTATTTATTTTTTTAAATTCCACACAAATGTACTTGATGTGTCTGGGAGTGTTCTTAAGGATGGTTTTGTATGAGAATGTCTTCGATAAGTATCTATAATTGATAAAAAAAAAAAACTCAAGTTTAAGAAGGAACTGTCCAAATTTGACCAAAGTTAACACATGCAGTTTAACATCACAATTACATTTGAGAAGTTTCATCCTCACAAGCAGAAAGGTCCAGCATATAAAATTACCAGTTGGTTCTTTGATAAGACAGGAGAGCATTTGAATTGAACCATGATACTTGACTTTTGTATTTTAAACTTTCATTTAAGCAATTATTTGAACATAATTTTATAAAACCATAAGTAGGTTCTCTACAGTGCAATGTAAACTACAATGCATTGTGGATAAAGTCAGTGCAGGGAGACATGTGAAGCATCCTCCTGGTACACCACTATTGCAGGCAATCAATCAATTTGATTGAAAAATGGGTGATTTCACCAATTTCAATAACAATAAAAGTATAAGAGGGTGGAACATTCATTGATCATTATTCAATCCTGGGCAACGTCGGGTCTCTCTGCTAGTCATATATAATCGGCAGTCAAATCTTTTTTTTTTTTTTTAACTGATTTGAATTGACGTTTTTTTTTAATTTCTTTTTTATATCGTATAAACTATATTTATTGACTTAAAATCACTGATTTTATGTGTTAATTAGATGTAATTTTAAAAGTATATAAAATAAAATTGGCTTTTGTTAATAAAACAGTCTTATTTTTTGTGTATATTTAAGTAAAAGATAAGATGCTTTTTATGACATAAAAATACAAAGTAACATTTTATAGGCGTTCAATATTTTATGTATTGAATATAAGAGAATTAGTTTTGAAAAATGATGCATTCAGCAAGTATAGATTTATTGAAACAGAGTTCTTCAGAATAAAAATGATTACAATTTGTCTACAATCTTCATCAATTTGTACGAGTAAAATTGGTATGAAAATGCTTATATGCATCCAATCTTCTAAAATAACATTTTCTGCTGAGGTTAAATTCCAAGAACCTAAGTAGAAATATTTGCAGGAATTATTTGATTTATTCTTTGTACATAAAATGACTCAAATCGTTTTTCATTGTTCATTTTAAAATAAACAAATATTATTTTTTTTTTTTTTTTTTTATGTTGGCTTTTTGGCAAGATGTTAAATCAACATTTGTTTTCCTAAGTTTTTTTTTTTTTTTTTGCCATATAATTTAATGGCACTATGTACAATTCCTAATGTTCTTTTGCTCTGGGATTGAGGTGTGTTGTAAAAAATAAAATCCATTAGAATTCTCCTGATTAACTGTAAATTGTAATTTACTAAACAAGTCTCTAGTCTCTCTTTCTACCTCTTTCTCCTACCCTCTTTGTTAATTGGCAAGCGGTTGTTAATGCCTCTGGGAGCATCTAGAGAAAGAGTGACTCTCTTTTCAGCTTGTTTACACAGTGTTTTCTAATTCTCTTAACAATATAGATTTATTTACCAAATACAAATGAAAGATGGTTTCTATGAGGAAAATGAAGTAGAAAGGAGGTATATTTATTTCAATTTTCTTTATTGTTTTTACTGGGGATGGGACATCCTAATGAATGCCAGACACTTGGTTCGCTAACTACATTTGCCAAGTAGTTTTTGAAATTCTTTTTCATCAGTTAGATAAGACCTCCAAACAGTTAGCCATCATAGCATGACCATTTTCTATTGGTTGTACCTATTTACTATGCCTCCCCACGGGACAGAGTTAGACACCAGGGTCGTTTTTTAATGTGGAGAAAAGGTACAAAAATAAAAATTGTCTCAGTCGTGAAGGATTTTTCCTCCACCGAAAGAGAACAAGAAATAGAAGTGCAGCATCTGAAGAACAGATGGTATTTATTTGCTCCCCCACCGAGCAAATTAGGCACAAGGCCGATTTTTAATGTGAGGAGTGAAAGGAGGGGGAAGGGAAAAAGGGGACCAGCTCCCGATAGGTGGGAAATGGGAGCTGGTTAAAGGTCAGGCATGTGGGGTTGCCTCCACATCTGGTCTTTGCTTGCAGTATCTGTCGGAACAGATACTACACTCAGATCTCGTCCCGAAGGCCAAGTTCTGATATTCCCAGATATCAAAGCAAAACATATTTACTTTACATTGGCAATGAATTCTTTATAAACTGTTTATCCTAGCAATACATGTATTTCAATTGTGTTTGAGGGATTTAAGTAGAATTACCTTTTCATAATTCTTTTATTTTTGCCCCCTTTTTATGTATCGTATTTCATTATGTCTGTACGTTTGTCTTTGAGAAAAATTTGCTGGATTTTAACTTTTTAAGTTTCTTTTATTCTAGTGTATGTGTCACTATACAAAGCAAAAAATAGAATATCAACTATTCTTTTTTTTTACTGTAGAATTCCAGCCATGCATTTTATCCCAATAATGAGAACCTTTTCCTAAATGTTCACTATTATCACTCGTTATTCATAGAATATTCCTATCTTAGTCCATATGTTACGCTTTTAAAAAATGGCCAAATACAATTTTTGAAAGCCAAACTGCTTAAAAATAAGGCTGAATGCAAAAAACATTCACTATAAAGTTTTAAATTTGTTTGGTATTTCTTGTAGGATTTGCCTTTATATTTATTAATTTAAACTAAAGTATTATCATTGCTGACGTTGGATGCTTCAACCAAAATGACAACTCGGATGCACCTCGTTGTCAGTCCTGGCAGATAGAGGCCAACTTATTATTGACAATTATTCTTCATTGCCAGATCAATCTTTATCATTGGCAACAGATGTTTCTTTATATCATAGATAAAAATAACTTTCCTTTTCATTATTTTATTGCAAGCAAATCTACTTAGAAAATATTTATTGAGTAAATGCAAATAGATCATTGTCGATATTAAGATACAGAAATCAGATAAAAACTCCTTAAAATTCAGGTGCGTCTTGTCATGAATGCACACATAAACTTCAAGTTTTTGTCGATGTATTCGCAAAGAATACAAAGAAGATAGGATTAGAAATAAACCAAGATAAAACAGAATGTATGTCTGCAACTGAATCACAGTTTAACCTAAACATGACTATTCACAATAAACCCATCAAACAAGTCACCCAATTCATCTATTTAGGGCATAAACTGACTTTCTCCAGTGATCATGAGAATTCATTGAAATACAGAATCGGGCTGAGTTGGGTGGCTTTCCAAAAAACACAGCACCATTCTAAAATCAAAAACGGTGCCGATAACTGTTAAACTAAGTTTATTTCATTTGTCCTCCTAGTAGTTTTCTATGGCCTCGTATCACATTCACTAAACAACTTGACAATCGCATTGAGGTGTTTCAAAATTGCATGCGTTTCATTACAGGAGATC
Organism: Euprymna scolopes; assembly: GCF_053919585.1. NCBI lineage: Eukaryota > Metazoa > Mollusca > Cephalopoda > Sepiida > Sepiolidae > Euprymna > Euprymna scolopes. The sequence continues at coordinate 170,977,937 of NC_136488.1, read as the reverse complement.
CCCTGATGAAAAAAAAAAAAAAAATCCACCTACTGTCAAACTACTTCCCTACCCCCTCTATTTGATAAAATCAAAAGTAAAACCCTTAAACATTTTGGCCATGTCAAACGATCAACCACTGCTGTGTCAAAGTTACGCTTTGAGGGTACGTTAGACGGCAAAAGAGGCAGAGGAAAGCCAAGGAGAAAGTGGGGATAAAATGTTTTTGATTGGACATCTCTCAAAAGTTAGGCATTCATCAACCAATTTGCCCTGGATCAGAAAGAATGGCAAAAAATAAGTCACGTGGGTTCGCAATCGGCACCAAGCGGAAGATGAGAATTGTGAAGCAAGGGTTGCACAATGACGAACCACATCTGAATCAGCATTGCTTGATTCTAGTGGCAAGGAGAAGTAGAATTGTGAAGCAAGGGTTGCACAATCGCTGACCACATCTCCTGTATCGGCACTGCTTGATTCCAGTGAAGAAGTCCAGGATGACTGGAAACAATGCCAAGATAATGAAAGAGCACTTATCGCACCTGGAATTCCCAAATGGTCATCCATTTTAGTACTAAGTTCAAACTTTGATGTCAGCGTGATTATGTGCTTTATTTCATTATTTTCCTTGTAACGCACACTTATTTTTAACTCTTAAATTTAGAGATAACCTAAGAGTCAGAAGTGGCAAATCAGCATGCGGGCAGATGGGGGGGGGGGGGCTCTGATTGCATGACAAAAGCAGAGAGGGGGGGGGATCGGTTATGTAATGTCAGTCTTGTAAGCAAATGCTTATAAATAATAAATGTTAAAACTCTGAATGGAATTTTCTATTTTATTGCATTTTTTTATTTCAATAAATATATTCAATTAAAAACACTTCAAATAATTTTACAAAGTTTAATTATTAAACGTTACATGATGGTGGGAAAAACACAAACATTTGTCTCATAATTTTTAACAAAGATTCTGTATTTGTCTAGAACTGAACCTGTACTCGTACTTTATTAACTGTATTATTTCTGGTGCTACCAGACCAGGCTGTCTGAAGATACCAGCTTGTTTTTTTTTATTATTTATTTATTTATTTATTTATTTTTTTTTTTACCTAAAAGATTTTTTTCCCCCTTTTGCAAAATTTAATCATGTTCTGCAAAGCAAAAAACAAAAAAAAACAATTTTCCTCTCTCTCTCTCTCAATGAAGCCAAAAGTTTGCTGTGTTTGGCAACCTATGGCCTTTAAGTATGGGATCCTAGTGACTGAGCAGTTCTTCGCCTAAGAAAGTGGATATATGCATTGCAACAGTCCACTTTGGCTCTTACCTGGGCTAGATGAACGGTCAGAGAGGCCCGATCTGATTAATCGGTTGTTTATGTCAATTGCCATCATATAAAACCCTAACCTACAATTAATTTTCCTATTCCAACCCCACTAATAGCTATTTATAATTACTCTCCAAAATATGGTAGAAAGTAGTGGCTAAGGGTCAGTTGGTTATTTGAAGATCGCTCTATCAGTTTCCTCACCCTCTTTGCTAAAATCTTTGAGACCTTAATCAAGCACTAGTCCATCACACCAAAAAAGCTAATCTTCTCTCTGACAAACAATATGGGCTTAAGCACTGTCGTTCTACTGCAGATATCTTAAGTCATCTCTGAACGCATATACGATGCACTGGATAAGGCGGGCGAAGCCAGGGCTGTAGCTCTTGTTATATCCAAGGCTGGTGCATCTACCACAGATCTCTCCCTCTTGGATAGGGTCCAAAAAAAGAATCTAATTTAACAGGTCCCACTTTGTCAACTAAGCTCCAACCCCTGTCCCATCGCTGCAATGTTGCATCCCTGTGCCTGTTTTACAAATATTTTAATGGAATGTGCTCTGATGAACTCGTTGCACTTGTGCCCCCTTAACATACATATCCTCGACAAACCCGTTTAGCAACAAAATCCCACCCCTTCACTGTTGAGGTCCCTAAATGCCATAAAGCTTTCTACTCTAATAGATTCTTCCCTCGAAGAGCTAGACTTTGGAATTCCCTTCCTGCTACCTGCATTCCTGACTGTACTAAGATGAAGAAGTTTAAATGTAATGTAAACCAACATCTTGTTAATCTTTCTTAGGGATGGTCCCAAGTGGCGATATGCCTTGTTTGGGGTGAAGGCGAGTTAAAAAAAACAAAAAAAAACTTGAAACCTAAATTTTTACCAAAAATGACCCAATTCAACATTAAATAACCGAAACAGGGTTGATATATCGTAAAACGAATCAAAGTGTACTGTTGTACCACCGTTCATTGTTCAACTCAGAAGTGACGCATAGTGCCATGGCTATAAGACAGATACTAAACTATTTCCATTTTGGGGGGAAGGGGTTAGGGTTATAGTTGCCAAAATATGCAAAATCTGATCACGTTCTTTTGCTAATATTTTTATATCATATCATATTGGGTGGGTGGCCAGGATCAAATTGACTCTTTCCCTTTAAAGGTCTCTATCTTTTTTTTTTTTTTTTTTTTTTTTTTTTAACACGGGCATCACCACATTATCAAGGCCAAGAGGCCACTCAAGGATAAGGGTTAAAGAGTGTACAGTAGAAATTGGACAAAATAGTAATCGTTAGTAATGGAAATTCGGTAAATTTGTTAACTTATATGGAACGGTTCATCAAAAACTTGTTTACGTTAGACTTGAAGACAACCATATTTTAGTCAGCTGAAAAGCAGGAAAACGGAAGACAATTCCACAGGCGTGCAGTTCTAAGAAAGAAGCTTTGTTCATGGAATCTACGTTTAGGTTTAGACACAGATAAAGAGTGGGGGGAATTGTTGATAGTGTTTTCAGCTAGACGGGTGTTTCTTGTGAAAGTTAGGTGAGGGGGTACCATAGACTGAAGCTCAGTCGAACACTTTCCATGAAAATAACGATACATTAGAGACAAACTTGCAACATCTCTTCTGTGAGATAGAGGTTGCAGGGAAGAGAAAAGGACATCTCCTACGAGGCTACGGAGTCTATTTTGAACTCTATCAAGGCATGACAAGTCCTTTCTAGCAGCTCCTGCCCATATGTGGCAACAGTATTCCATCCTTGAACGTACCTGGCTCTTATATAGATAGAGAATTGCATCATCAGTGAGATATCTACCGGATCGATAGAAAGATCCCACCATTTTTCCAGTGGCCTTGGCAACAGATTTGATGTACGTGTTCCATTTAAGATATGGCCTTAAGCTGTAAACCAGTGTCGTCTGTGAATAATTTTGTGTACGTCTTGACAAGTCTTCCTACTTTAACAGTTCCATGTTAAGGATTCCACAGCAACCCATCACTGACAACCTCATCTTTTCTAACAAGGTTCGTCATATTGTGTTCATCTTTTATTACTGAAGAGATCCTGAGCAATCGAATATACCGATGCCTAATGGTTGTGTTTTCCAATTTAAGTTTTACATTTCCCCGGAACATTCTAGTGTTAGTTCCGTCCAACTTACTTTCAAATTTTTTTTACTGAGAGTTCATGCAATATTTTTGATATAAATTATTTTTTTAACTTATCACTGTAGCCTAGTTTTATACAACTTAAATGTAATTTAATATTTTAAAATATTAAAACCTTTATTTTATTTTTTATTTTTATTTTTTTGATAATAAAATTTTAATAATGGTGGATATCATATTTTATTTCGGTGAGTCGGATTAGTCATTTAAAATGTTAACGTGGACTATGAAATAAAGTTTAAATCTTGTTGACTCTATTGTGTTTAGCTACATATTAATGAATTAAAATAAATACAATGAGGACATTGCCAAGGCTGCTGCTAAAAAAGTAGGCTCTCTCTACCTTGCTAGAAAACTACTCACACCTAACATTATCCTGTATCTCTACAAAGCCACCATTCGTCCATGAATGGAGTGTTGTTGGTGCATCTGCCATAAGTCTGTCTCTCTTAAAAAGAGAAGAGTCAAAAATTTAATAGATCCCACACTATCCATCAAGCTCCAACCCCTGTCCCATCGCCATTGTTACATCATTCTGTTGCACAAGTACTTTAATGGAAGGTGGTGTGGACTCAAAACACCTGTGCTCCTTCATCGTGCATACTCCTGACTAACCAGACAAGCAGCAAAATCTCACCCCTCACTATTAAAATCGCTAGATGTTGAAATCCTTCTACTCTAATAGTTTCTTCTCTCAAACTACAAGACTATGGGTTTCTCTCTTTGTCCTCACTGTACTAACATGCATAAGTTAAAATGTAACACAGACATCTCGCTGCTCAACTACCCCATATGATCATGATCCCAAACAGTTGTTCTTTACGTCCAAGTAGTAGCAATATGGCTTGTTTAGTTTGAAAAAAAAAGACTATTAAAACAAATTAAAAAAAAAATAAATAAATAAAAAAATAACCGAGGAAAACAACCCTGCATAATTCACCTTCGCCCAACTAAACTTATAGATAAATCCTTCAAAATGAATTGCCTCTTTCAGGCAAAACTCCAAGTATAGTATTTGTTCTTTTTGTCTACTTCCACACTGCCCCTTTTTGAGGAGCTGGTTTTAAAAACAACCTTTTGTCACATTCGTGCGGAAGTAAATAAAATATATCTAAACAAGCATCTTCTTCCCCAACTGTACTGACATGCAGAAGTTCAAGTGTAACGTGAACCGACATCTTGCTGCCCAACTCCCCACATAGTACTCCTGTAGCTTATTCCCCTGATAGTAGCCCCCTACATCAAAGTGGCAATGTGCCTTGTTTGGGGTGAAAATGTAATAAAAAAATAAATATTAATAGAAAAAGTAGATCTGGCCTCGGGCTTAGATCATAGTGTAATATCTGTTCTGATACTATTTCGTCCTTAGTCAATGTAGAGGAACCCCTTCTATACTAAGGCAATTTTTATTTTTGCCTACTCCTAGGGTGCTTTTTTTTGGGGGGGGGGAGCTGGTTTTCTCCCACATTAAAAACGACCTTGTATCACATTTTGCTCTCGTGGGGAAGCAAACAATCGGTTTTGTTTGTTGTATTTAAAATTAATATTTAATAATTAATATTTAAAATTAATAATTAATAATTCGAAAAGAATTGAATGATTCACTGTTAAATACAAAACTATTAAACACAAACTTGAAGCGCGTTCAAATGATTTTTTTTATAACTTGGCCGTCGTGACCAGATCACAGTGTAGTATCTGTTATTGCTGCACTTCAATTTCTTGTTCTCTGTCAATGGAGGAGAAATCCTTCACGAGCGAGAAAATTTTTATTTTTGTTCCTTTTCTCCACGTTAAAAAACGACCCTGGTGTCTAACTCTGTCCCGTGGGGAGGCATTGTAAATAGGAACAAGTGATCCATCTGTTAAGGAAACAGCAACAAATAAAACTTTTTTTTTTCTCATCAATATTCGTTCATGACTTTTTTTTTTTTTTTTTCTATTCAAGATTGTCAAGGTCCTCATCTTTTTTACAAAACAGATTTGACCTAAAATGTTACCCCCCCCCCCCACACACACACCGCAGCACACCATAACTGTTTGGTTTTTAACATTTATAAGCGACCATCACCTCGTCCTCATTGTAACTATTTTGATGATCTATTTTTGAACTGTGCTCCTCGTCACAGCTAATTTAAAAGATTTGTACATCGCTTTATTCTTTATCTCTCTTTTGTTTAGACGTAGTGTTTATTTTCATGATGCATCAACAACCACCTGTCAGGCTTGTGTTAAATAATCCCTTAGTGTTAGCACGAGTAGGAGTAGCAGCGGTGGCAATAGTAGCATTCATTCATTATTACTGTTTTTTCAATGCTTTTTCTGCAAATATTGTACTGGAACTTCATCTTTTAGTATTTTTTATTTTTATTTTTTTCAGTTGGATTTGAATATTAGGAAAATTTTCTTAGATAAATACTTATTATGGATTTCATTTCAGTGGCAAGTAAATCCCTGAAATGGCCAAAGCAGTTTACGAATTTTAAAACTGAAAAAAAAAAAAAAAAAAATCATAAAGAGATGGCACTAAGCATCTGAAGGGTTAAAAAAAAAAAAAAAATTAGCCCCCTCAAAATGTTTAAAAAAAAAAAAAAAAAACTCCCCAAAAATAAAAGGTGGCGGATTTTAAATCATAAACTGCTTCAGCCATTTCTGGAACTGACTCTGAATACCCATCTATCTATAATATAAAAGTAAAAATGTGTGCGTTTGTGTGTGCATTTTTTCGTATGTCCGCCAAAGGCTTTTTTGGGGGTGGGGGGTCGCTCGAGGAGGTAACTATGTCTTAGAACTTTTTATATACTGTCTAGATTATAGTATGTCCGATTTATGAAACGAGGTCGTCTGAGTCTTTCATTATGTTACAAAATTCGCGCTGTGATTTCATTTTCTCTACAGCGCGATGTTTGACCTAGAAAACTACACGTTGACGTTCAACCACCTGCTTTTTTAAATGTTTATTTTCACACTTTGTCACTTCTCTGAACGCGTAGCATCGTCGTAAGTCATCAGGCTATTCACCTCAAAGCTTCGGGTTCGAGCTTACCTCCCTCCCAAAACTTTTTTTTTCTTTAATTTTACAACCGGGCAACGCTGGGCACCCCTGCTAGTCTATAATATAAAAGCGAAAATGTGTTTGTTTGTGTGCATTTTTTTTGTATGTCCGCCAAAGGCTTGGGGGGGGGGTGATCACTCTTTTTTAGAATTTTTTATATACTGTCTAGATTATAATATGTCCGATTTACGAAACGATATCGTTTGTCTATTTTGTTTCAGCGACTTTTATGTTACAAAATTCGCGCTGTGATTTCATTTTCTCTGCTACTACTATGGCGTGATGTTTGACCTAAAAAACCACACGTTAGCGTTCGTTTAAACACCTGCTTTTTTAAGCGTTTCATTTCACCTTTCCTCACTTCTCTGCCCGTGTAGCGTCGTGGTAAGTTATCAGGCTATTCACCTCAAGGCTTTGGGCTCGAGCCTACCTCTTTCCCAAAACTTTTTTTCTTTTATACCTGGGCAACGCCAGGCACCCTCGTTTGGCGATAGACGTAACAGCTAACGCGTCACATTTTTTTTTTTTTTTTTTTTTTTTTTTTTTTTTTTCATGTTCTTTTCCTCCTTCGCGGTATGGGTTTGAGCTTACCTGCCTACTACCACTTTTTTTTTTTTTTTCTTTGCACTTGCAATTTTCCTTTTTTCCAATTTTTTTGTTTTTGCTCAACCAACATCCTTACACACACCTCCACTTTCTTTTCCACCTTTGCGTCACAGGTTCGAGCCTGCCTGTCTGCCTACTACAATGTTTTTTTTTTTTTTTTGCTCAACACACGCCTCCAAACACGCCGGCACCCAAGCTAGTTCATTATAAAGTTAAAAAATAATAAAAACAGATGAAACTAAGTATGCATGGGGTTTGTTACAAAAAAATAATTAACCCCTAAATGACGTTTAAAAAAAAAAAAAAAAAAAAAAAAAAAAAAACTTTCTTGAAAAGGTAACTTTCAAATTGCATACTGCTTCGTCCATTTCCGGGACTGATTCGAGATTCTCCATTAAAGTACTGAAATCCTTTAAATAGCGATTCTTTGCAAAATAATCTTGGATCTTCATACAAAACACATTTAATTTTTTTTTTCTGTAATGCATTATTGGATTGGTCATGTTAGGGTAAAAGTGTGTTTGCTTTCAGTCAATAATTTAGAATTAAGATTCTGCAAATTCTCGATGTTGAAAATAATTCTTATCCAATCATTGAAGGTAAGCAACATTAAGCCTGGCCAATATTTAAATGAGTGACTTTCTTTTGACAAGCAGGTTTTGTATGTTTGGAAGTGATTGTAAATCACTGTCTCTAATAGTGCAGTCTGTGAATCCATCCATCTCTTGAAAAAAATATAATAGTATGGCAACTAATCTAAGAGAAGGAAAACTCTTAAAATAACATGGGGAGATATAAATATGAGGGTGTTCCAAAAGTAATGCTTCCTATTTTTTTTATTTTTATTTTATTCTGTCTGAATAAGAAAACAACCTCTGTTATGGATGCGCATCAGAAGCAGAGATGATTCATTGAATTCCTGACAAAAGTGCATTGAGAATGCTGGTGTCTGTGTCTTTATATTAGACAACGATGGCAAAATATGGCCTGAGAGTGATTGTGTTCTTGGAATTTTCTCAAAACTTGATTTTCAGAGGTCTGAAGTTGATTCATATTATTTGGTTTATTGGACTGCTGTTCTCATTTTGAGTGTAATTTTCACAAGGTTTCAGTTGATGTAACCTCCGACCTTCTTCAGGTGTATCTTTTTGTTGGATTCAAATAATACAAATAACCAATCCTCATCTCAAAAATTCAGAAACGTCTAAAATTGAATTTCCTTATTTGGTCATCTTCAGCAAAATTACTGTTTTGACCAAAAACTCTGCTAAAATCACCTGAGGAGTTTGTTGCTCTTTTTTAATAATGGGAAAGAAATCGCATTTATGTAAATATTTTGCGAAAAAAAACTTTTTTTTTTTTTTTTTTTTTTCAAAATTTGGCTATTTTATGGAAATTGATGGATTTCATCAAAATTTGTCAACTTTTGGCAAATATTGACCTTTTCAAAAGTAGATATGTAACTTTTAACGAACAACAAGTTATAAGTTATTGAATAAGTTTCAAGAAAAAATACACGATTAAACCCGGTTCTCCAACTTCCAACGTAGACCCCTACTACCATGTCTCCTTCTCCAACATCAGGGGTCTACGTTCTAACCTTCCAGAGGTTGAAACCCAATTACAGGAGACTAAACCAGACCTTTTATTTTTAAGTGAAACTGGCATTGGACAGGCTATTTCCCTTGATGAGTTTGCAATTACAGGATACTCTAACTTAACTTCTAAATCTGACCCCCAAGATCGCCATGGGCATGGAATATGTGCCTATATTAAAGATAGCTTTCCATGTGGGAGGGAGATCTCCAGGGAAGATCCTAACTTACCTTATATGTGCTTCCGGGTTGCTTTAGCTCACACTACTGCATTTATATTTACTCTCTATCGCCCCCACAACAGCGGAGTTACTATCTTTCAAAGCATATCTGAGAAAATTGACCAAGTCCTTTCTACTTATCCTTCAGCTAACATTCACGTATGTGGAGACTTCAATGTTCACAACGTCGAATGGTTGACCCACTCAAACAAGACCGATGATGAGGGGAGGTTCTGTCATGATTTCTCCATTGCCTATGACCTCACTCAGATTGTTCAGGAACCTACCCGTGTGCCCGATAATGACGGCCAGTATGCGAGCCTACTAGACCTTTTTCTCACAACTTGCCCTGAACTATGTTCAGTTTCTGTTCTGTCGCCTCTTGGATCTTCCGACCACTCTGTTGTATCAATTAAGATAAAAATGAAATGTAATAAGTCCCCAGACGTACCTCTTCATCGTACAGTATATCGATACACTAAGGCTGACTGGGATAGCTTCCGTACATTTATATCTGATCTACCTCTGCATTCCATGTTTAAAAAGGATGTGTCCTCTATAGTATTAGACCTAACTGAATGGTTAATTGTAGGTATTGACCATTTCATACCCTCTAAAAAATTTCAGCAAAAACCTAACAGCCAGCCATGGTTCTCTCCAGAATGTGCTGCTGCCATTGCGCACAGAAATCACTTTTTCCACTGCTTCAAACGTAATAGATGTATGGAAACTAAAGCCGTTTTCAGGACTGCCAGCAACCATTGTAAGAAAGTAATAAGGAACGCAAGAGAGTTGTATGCTCAATCTGTTAAGTCCAAAGTAGCTGAGCAGCGGCTTGGTTCCCACCAGTTTTGGCAAATAGCAAACAGAATCCTGAACAGAAGCGTGTGCTCCATCCCAACTATTATCAATGGATCTGAGGTAATCTCGTCAGCATCAGACAAAGCCAAACTCTTTGTCAAGAACTTTGCAGCTAATTCTACCCTTTGCGACCAAGACCGCCAACCCCCAATATTTCCTCTTGTATCAGAAAACACGCTATGTGATATACGTATATCTGTACGTGATGTTGCCAAGCTAATCAAAAACCTTGATTCCAGTAAAGCAACTGGCCCTGATGGTATTCCAATTATAGTACTCAAAAAACTTCAACCTGAACTAGCGCCCATACTTACAAAACTGTTTAAACGTTGTCTTAAGGAGAATAGTTTCCCATCTCCCTGGAAAATCTCATCAGTATGCCCTGTATTTAAGAATTCAGGTGATCGCTCATCCCCCTCTCAGTACAGGCCAATAAGTCTCCTGTGCGTCATGAGTAAGTTGCTAGAATCTGTATTAAATACAGAAGTAATCAAACATCTCAACAAAAATAACCTTCTTAGTGACACTCAATATGGTTTCCGTTCTGCTAGATCTACAGCAGATGTCCTTACAGTTATATCGCATAGGATTAGCAAATCTCTCGACGGTGGCAATCTTTCTAGGGCAATTGCTCTTGACATATCTAAAGCCTTTGATAGGGTATGGCATAAAGGTTTACTTCATAAGATCGCTAGCTATGGTATAGCTGGAAAAGTCTTCTCAATTATTAAATCATTTCTTTCTGATAGATTCATAAGAGTAGTAGTTGAGGGGCAAAAATCAGAAGCTCACAATATTAATGCCGGTGTCCCTCAGGGATCCATCCTGGGCCCAACTCTTTTCCTGATCTACATTAATGATCTTCCAAATCATATCCTTACATCATTTGTAGATATTTATGCTGACGACACTACCATTTATGGTACCACATCTAAGACAGTAAACGAGCAAGTTCTCTCCAATTCTCTCTCCTCTGATCTTGAGCACGTAGTACAATGGGGAAAGGAGTGGCTGGTTACTTTTAATGCATCTAAAACCAAGCTTCTCTCTTTACATCATCAACATTCTAATCCACATTTGTCATCAATTGAAATGAATGGCTCTCGTCTTCAGGAGGCCTCAAGTTTTGACAAGCTTCTGGGCTTGACCATTACTCCTGATCTTAAATGGAACACGTATATCAAATCTGTTGCCAAGGCCGCTGGAAAAATGGTGGGATCTTTCTATCGATCCAGTAGATATCTCACTGCTGATGCTATTCTCTATCTATATAAGAGCCAGGTACGTCCAAGGATGGAATACTGTTGCCACATCTGGGCAGGAGCTGCTAGAAAGGACTTGGCCTGCCTTGATAGAGTTCAAAATAGACTTCGTAGCCTCGTAGGAGATGTCCTTTTCTCCTCCTTGCAACCTCTATCTCACAGAAGAGATGTTGCGAGTTTGTCTCTGATGTATCGTTATTTTCATGGAAAGTGTTCAACTGAGCTTCAATCTATGGTCCCCCCTCGCCAAACTTTCACAAGAAACACTCGTCTAGCTGTAAACACTATCAATAATTTCCCCCACTCTTTATCTGTGCCTAAACCTAAACGTAGATTCCATGAACAAAGCTTCTTTCTTAGAACTGCACGCCTGTGGAATTGTCTTCCGTTTTCCTGCTTTCCGGCTGACTACAATATGGTTTTGTTCAAGTCTAAAGTAAATAAGTTCTTGATGAGCCGTTCCATATAAGTTATTAAATTTACCAAATTTTCATTACTAATGATTACTATATTGACCAACTTCTACTGTACACTCTTTAACCCTTATCCTTGAGTGGCCTCTGGGCCTTGATAATGTGGTGATGCCTTTGTAAAAAAAAAAAAAAAAAAAAAAAAAAAAAAAACAACAATTGACTTCAAGATGACAACTTAAAAAATATAATCATGAACTTGATGATTTGATTATTTCTTTGATGAATTTGAAATCCATAGAATTCTTTACATTTCATGCTCTAAATTTTTTTAGTTTTAACTTATTTTCTGACCGTGAGATTTCTGATGATGTCCTGGAAATGTCAAAATTTTGATCCATCCGTCATGTAGATTCTTTACAATGTTTATATATTGGACGGACTTCGTTAATAGTGTCCACGAACTTGCTGTTTTTAATACTCAAATTTTTAATCGGATTTTCATCGACTCTATATATTTTAACTTATCGCCATTTACTGTATATTTTAGTTTTCACTTTTAATTCTCATTTTCGCTCCTTCGCACTTTACTTCAACACCTGATGATGATTCGTGGACGAATCGAAAGTACTCGTGACAGCAACAACTATGGAACTTTTAATATTTTTTATTTCGATACAAAAAAAATTATATGGAAAATCGAAAAATTAAAAAAAAAAAAAGAAAAAAGAAAAAGTATCATAAACCAAAGTGTTTCCATTGCATTTGATATTTGCTTGAATATATATATATATATATATATATATATATATGGCAAAGTGTGCGTGTTTGCACTTTTTTTTGGGGGGGGGGGCGGCGCTCGGCGTGCTCACTCATTCTTAAAAATTTTTATATACTGTCTAAATTATATCTATGAGTTACGAACGGAGGTCGTGTCTATCTTTAATTTACCCGACTTTTACATGCTATTTTCGAGATTTTTTTTCAATCGCTGCGTCTTCGTTTTCCTTTTCAGTATAAAAGTGAAACTGAATCCGTAGCATCAGTTCCCTGGCACTCGTGGCAGGGACGTCCAGAGAGCAAATCAGCTTTGATCAATGCGGTAAAAACCGTCGTATCAGACAATTGCTTTTCAAATGGATACCCCCATTTTTTATGGGGAGCTGGTTTCCTCCCACCACTACCACCAACATCTTGGGGAAACAGCCAAAGTTGGGCCCCCCCCCCAAAAAAAAACTGCCTCGCAGCAAAACTTGACTGCTGAATATGTTTGACCTCATTGTTAAATTCTCGCACCTGTCAATTTCACTTTATAATCGTTAAATTAAGACAGTTTTCACTTCCTCTCCCCTCGTGGCCGAGTGGGTTAGATATCAGGTTTTTTTTCCCTGTCTTTTCCACCTTCGCGACTAGGCTTCAGGTTTGAGCCTACTTTCCTACCAAAACTTTTTTTTTTTTTTTTTTTCCACCTCCAAACACCCGGGCAAGTTTTTTTTTTTTTAATTATTTTAAACAGGGTTATTACTTCACCCGTTTTGTTTTGATCTATCCCCCCCCCCCAAAAAAAAACCCCACACACACACACCTCCAAACACCCGGGCAACACCGGAACCCCTGCTAATATATATATAATTTACTCATTTACTGACGATTAGGAATTTTAGCATACAGCCGCTAGATGTAAACGATTCAAGTGTGGTCTATATTTAGTTTTAGTTTCATTCAAAGCACTTAGTGAAAATTCAGATATCACTAATTTCTGTAAAAGTTTAGCATTAATTATTAGACATTAATTGAGAATATTCCCCAAATTTAAGTTTCTTTGAAATATTTTAAAGAGTTGTAGTGGTAGAGGGGCATGATATGGTCACAATTTCCCATTTAAAAATTCTTGGAATATTGGATTTGGATTAATTTGATCCGAAGTCTTTAGACACCAACTAAGCAAGATTTTTTTAGAATGAAAATCATGAAATGAATTGCATCAAAATTAGAATAAGGCTTCTAGACATGAGGTTCAGTCTCATTATGACTTGATTTTAATCTTCATAAGGGTACACAAAGCTGATGCAAAACGTCCATTACAGGAATGAATTTTATCCATTCTCAAACCGGTAGTCTTTTAGTGTTTTTTTTTTTTCCTTTTTATATTCCAACCTCGTGTTATCCGCAATAATGCAACATCTTCAATATAACGACCGAGTATTGGAGAAGACGCTCCAACTCGGACGTCATTATACAAACAAAAAAATCAAATATTCTAATTTTATCTCAGCATTGTCAAAAACAAATTGAATAACTCCATCTCAATTATAAAGTAGTTCGGTCACCATAAAAAAAACAACTTAAAAAAACTCCTCCATGATCGTTTCTAATTGTGTGCAAAACTGGTACTCTACAATGAAAAAAAATCTGCGATGAACATGAGTATTTGTTTATCTTACAGATTATTCGTCTGAAATCTTTTGAATGACGGATCTATAATTCGAGTATTTTTAAGCATTTGGCTATTGGCCATCTTGGAAGTCATCCTACCTGTTGAGTCGACATTTGATTCTGATCAATTTTTTTATCAATAACATCTAATACGATTAAAACGTGAAAAATAAAACTCACTTTTAATAGAGATGATAGGATGATCGGTATTTTAAAGGATTTGGCAGCCATTTTGAAGAAGATGGGAGAGTAATGTGTAATAAAAACTTAAAGAAAAAATGCCGACCTGGATTTTTATTTCCAGTTTTATTTTTATAAATTACTAAAGTTTTAATTTTTATGAATCATTAAAGTTTTATTTTTTTTATGAATTACTAAAGTTTTAATTTTTTTTATGAATCATTAAAGTTTTATTTTTTTTTATGAATCATTAAAGTTTTATTTTTTTTTTATGAATCATTAAAGTTTTATTTTTTTTATGAATCATTAAAGTTTTATTTTTTTTATGAATCATTAAAGTTTTATTTTTTTTTATGAATCATTAAAGTTTTATTTTTTTTTATGAATCATTAAAGTTTTATTTTTTTTTATGAATCATTAAAGTTTTATTTTTTTTTATGAATCATTAAAGTTTTAATTTTTTTTATGAATCATTAAAGTTTTATTTTTTTTATGAATCATTAAAGTTTTATTTTTTTTATGAATTATTAAAGTTTTATTTTTATTTTTTAATGAATTACTAAAATTTTATTTTTTTATGAATTACTAAACTAAAGTGTAACGGCCACGTTATATGAAATATGAAGGCCATTTCAAAAGTAAAGTTTTTTTTTTTTTTTTTTACAACTCAAAAAATTGAAGAGTTACGAAGCAACCTTTTGTGCTCCATAAATTATTTTTATCTACACAGTCGCTACCATTCTTAGTGTACTTTAGCCAGGAATTCAATGGCGCATCTCTGCTTCTGATGTGTGTCCATGACAGGAGTTGCTTTCTTAGTTTCTCACTACCAATAATATCTGCAACAGAGATGAAACTTCCAGGTCATGAATACATAAGCTGAATCATGACAATGCAATTTGGAATCCCCTCTGATCCATTCAGGCAGAATGAAAAAACAGGAGGTATTAATTTTTTAACTGTCCTTGTAGGTTTCATTTTGAAGAAAAGTAGTGCAATAATATTGTAGGGAATGTATACATGCACATAGTCTTGGAAGTTTTAAAGCTATTTTTAAAAAATTGTCCTTCGTTGGAAAATTATTTTGTCAAAAAGTCAATTTACTGCATCGCTAAATCGTTTTACTTATATGAACAAACAATACTACCAATTTTCTTAAATGGATCATCAGTTGTTTGCCATAAAATACTGTTTGGGTATTTGAAAACAAACAGTATATTAAATCATGGCTCCCCAGCAGTGGTGATCAAGCACCACCTCCCTTAAAACACATAAATAAAAATATTTTTGATACTGGATCTAGTTTTTTTTTTCTTCCAAATAAATTAGACTAGCCACTTCATGTCATTTAAAATGTATAATTAATATAATATATATCTTCACATACAAGTGGTTATTTCATGTTTATAAGATTCAGCAGTGTGGCTATATATACATCCAACCATATGACTCAAACCTTGGATCTCTGGTTTCAGTCACTAGACTGTAATAAAGAAACATCTTCATTAATGCATTCCGAGTTTCAGCTGTATGGATAAATGCTTTGAAGACGAAAATAGTTACCGTCAGGTTTGTCTCAATAGACAACACGTTTATCGTTCTGAGTTGTATGATTATCACAGCTATGGGTCAAGTTTGAACGCATATCAATATATTGTACTTTTTTTTTTCTTCTTTTTTAGGCGGTGATGGTCAAATACCTCCTCGTTAAAGTGTTTGACCATCATTCCTTATGCTGCATCCTCCATGTCCACTGGCAACAGTTTATCCCCCAACAGTATAATTCACACTCTCTGTAAGATCTAGTCCCTCCAAAAATCTCTTTGACAGATACCTTTGCTGATTCGGCCACGCCCTTTGATGACACCAGCATGATTTCATCTGTGAAAGCGATTGATCAAACACCACCACAAATCTGGAAGAAACGTTGTGGTGGCCAACTCAAAACCTGGATCAGCACAGTGAAGCAGGATGCTGAACTGATTCTGGGTCCTCACCTTTATGGGGTCCGTCGTTGGAACTGCAAATGTCTTGCACTCATAATGGAAGCAGCCTTTAATTGCTGTGCCTGCTCAATCGGTGTTCGGGACATCGTGAACTTGTTAGAATGCCGCAACGATGATTACCATCCTTCTCCTCCTATTATTGTTGATTAATATTAGTTTGTTTTGAATGACTAAAGTGATTATTGTTGGCATTCATTTCCCCAGTATCTTTCTAGTTAGAGGAAAGTGGCTATGAAGTGGAATATTTTCAAGCATTTGTGGACATTTCTGGAGAAGGATTAAGAATTTGGTGCTACTTTGTTGTGGTTATTTACAATTACAAATGCAGTAAGTTTGACCACATTCCATGGGAGTATTTATAAAACAAGCACTGCAGTGATGGGACAGAGGCTGGAACTTGATAGACAGTGTGAAACCTATTAGGTTAAAGCCATTTTTAATTTTGTACGTGGTCTAAGAAACTGGTGGAAAAGTTGGTTTTTGTATGAAATATGGTTGGATGGTGAATTTTATTATGATTTCATGAGTAACATATTGGAGTGGGGTGGGGGTCACCTTGTAATATCTTTACGTGGAGCAGTTATTTAGGGGTAAAATTGCATTCACATCGTTCACTCTTGGATTGGGACATCACATGCTTGGCTTGTTCATCTTTGGACTATCACTTTGGAATGTGAGGAAGTTAAAAGCGATTCATTTGGGTCAAGTGATTGCGACGCTCAACAGGAAGGTATGCCGACAGTAATAGTGTTTTGGACCAAACAAATGCACTTTGAAAAGTGACTCAGATTTGAAAAGTAATGACCTTTGCACTTGCTTAAGGTCAGCATGTCACTTAACGGGAATCCAAGGAATGGATGTTGGTGACGTCACAGATACTTTTCAGTCAACTTATTATTCATAAAAATTTTATGGTACCCCCCCCCCCCCCAAAAAAAAAAACAATCGCTGTACACTCGTTAACCGGTGAACATGACGTCGTTAATAGTAGGCATTCTGTAGAAGTTAACCATTGTGATTATCAATTTGTAATTCGTTTTGGCCGCATTTGATTTTACAGGAAAGTGTTATTGTTGTCCTCTCACATATATAGCACTTGGTTTAACTTTTGTGATCTCAGAATTGGATGATAGAAGAGATTAAAAATTATCCTAAACAATTTTTAAAATCATTTGAGGGTGATTCAATGGGAAAACATGAAAAGAAAAACTAATGAAAATGATTTGTATGATCCTTGTGCTCTTGTGATATATATATATATATATATATATATATATATATATATATATTAAAACAATAAATTCTATTACGAGTTCAAATGCTTTTTTATTTTTTAGGGAAGAACACTCATTAAAAATCCATTATTGTTCATCAAAGAAAATAGTTTTAGCCGATATATATATATATATATATATATATATATATATATATATATATATGTATATGTATTTTTTTAACAATCAATTTTAATACCTTTTAAATGGTATTTTATTGATAATTGTACCAATATTAACCTCGGTTTAGCTCGATGAGAATTCAGAGCAATATAATTTATATAATCAGAAAAACAACACCTTTTATTTAGTAGTACACAATTTTTGTTTTTATTATTTTTTAAGACATGTTATTATATATTTTTTTTCCTCCTTAGTCTGACAGCTGTTTCGAAGGGTAAAAAGACAAACGGTTGTTTTAATTATAACATACCGAATCTTCATTATTTACCGTTCTCTTCAGAGACAATTAAAATCAATTAATTACAGTCAAAATTTGTTTTTAAAAACTCACATGGGGATGGAATTTTTTTATCGAGGTTGCCATCTTTAAAAATTTTTCCATGGGATTTTTATATATCTATATTTTCTTTTTGTTAGCCTTATTTTCGTATTTTTTTGGTTTTTTAATTTCTTTCCAATTTATGTATCTAATATCCATTATGTTAATTTTGCATTCTTATTTTGTTTCTTCTTTTATTACGTTTGATTTATTATTTACGAAATTATTTAATTAATTTTTTTAACTTCTTCTTAAGCTAGTAATTTTTCCTTTTTTTTCGTATCTCTTGGGTGTTTACGTTTCATTTTATTTTTTTGGCCGTCTATACATATTTTTTCCTGTTATTGTTTTTTTCTCGTATTTATTTTATTATTAGGCTAAAATGGTTATCGTTATGTACATATTTATTATTTCTTATTCTTATATTATGTTTTTTGTTAATTATTTTCGTTGTTTCCAATTTATAATTTTTAGTGTCAAATTTACGGTCTTTTCTGATTTTGCGATTAAAGGGAATTAACTCTATCAATTCTTTGTTTCTTATTTATTCAGTCATTAACTTACATCTTTTAGAATTTGTGCATTTACCTTATAATTTAGTAGTCAAAGGGAAATAACTTATTTATTTTTTGTTATTAATCTTTGTCATTTTTGCTAATTTTAATTTTTTTTATTAATCATATTATTATTTATTGATCATGTGTATTTATGTTGTGTTCAGGTTTGTTATTTATAAGTTTATTTGCTATTCTAATATTTTTTATTCATTTATCCTAAAACTCGGTTTTTTTGGTGAAAAGAAAATATTTTTGTTCAGTTTTTTGTCTATCTATTTGTTTACTTATCTATATCTTGATATTAGGAACTTATTTTTATGCAGACATATTTGTATGTTGTCTGTACGGTGATTTAACAATGAGTTTTTATCAGATGTTAGTATTTTGTAGGATTCTAGTAAACATAAGGAACATTTGCCTGATTTTGATGGATGATAACTTTTTGCCCTACCTATCACGGACCATTTCAAAGTGTACTCTATGTTTTTGCTTTTTAACTCACGTATCCATTCCCCAAGTGCAGTGTCATTATTATTTTTCTTTCTATTTGTTTCCCTCCCACTATGGTTATTATTAGTATTATTAGTGTTTGCTATGTTATTTATTATATTTTTGCTACTATTATTGTTTTTGTTAAATGATGAAATATGATTGTTTAGCCGGGTTTTAAACTGAGTGCTCGTACTACCAATGTATGCTTTTATACCTCTATTAGTTTTAACTTCACATTTATATACAACATCTGATACGAGGCAATTTCCTTCTAACGGGCATTCTATAGCTACACGGCAGTTGCATCCACGAAATAACAAAATTAACATAATGGATATTAGATACATAAATTGGAAAGAAATTAAAAAACCAAAAAAATACGAAAATAAGGCTAACAAAAAGAAAATATAGATATATAAAAATCCCATGGAAAAATTTTTAAAGATGGCAACCTCGATAAAAAAATTCCATCCCCATGTGAGTTTTTAAAAACAAATTTTGACTGTAATTAATTGATTTTAATTGTCTCTGAAGAGAACGGTAAATAATGAAGATTCGGTATGTTATAATTAAAACAACCGTTTGTCTTTTTACCCTTCGAAACAGCTGTCAGACTAAGGAGGAAAAAAAATATATAATAACATGTCTTAAAAAATAATAAAAACAAAAATTGTGTACTACTAAATAAAAGGTGTTGTTTTTCTGATTATATAAATTACTAGCAATCGGTGCCCGGCGTTGCCCAGGTGTTTTGAAGTGTTTGCTTAGGAAAAAAAAAAGGTCAATTTTTTAAAACTTTTACCCCTATTATGACCTCGTAACATTTATTGTTTAGGGATCAAGTAAAGTTAATAAGTTAGATCCATGTCCAAGGAATCTATATATATAAAATATCACGTGTTCAGACCTTAAATTGTAGGAGAAGTTTGGTAGAGTTCTCAAAGGTCTAATTGTTGAATATTGACCACTTAATCGCCAAATTTCTGTCGAAAACCTATCACATCGATGTTCCCAAATCTCAGTACCCTGTATATCAAATTTCGAATCTGTAGGCTTAAAATTGACAGAGTTTTAACGTAGGGAAATGCACACAGACGCACCGACACACACAGACACCATCACTTATACATATATATAAACATAAACATCATATATATAAAGATAATAGTACGCCATATATATATAACAAAAGACCATTATTTACTGAAGTGAAAGGAAAACCCGGGGGAACTTTACCCAAAAATAAATCTATATTTTTTTGTGTGTATTGATAGTCTGGTACTTATACAGTTTAGTGACGACATTAAAAAATGGAAATATTGAAAAAAATTTTTTATTGTACGTAACTGTTATAGACTGAAGTTCTCCGAAAAAAATTTCACTTCATTTGATCAAGTAGTTTTTTTTTTTTTTTACAGCGAAAAACAATGATTTATCACGGCTACGTCAACGTGGCCATTTTGGAAATGTTATTGCAGGCCCAGGAATTCCCCAAGGGCAGGTAACTGCCGTACATAGCAGAATACCTGCATTTTAGGCCAATCTAGCCCTTTTTCCCCCCCACCAGAATGAGATTTTTTTTTTTTTTTTTGCGAAGACAGATGCCATTTTTGGGGTGTTTTTTTTTTTTTTTTAATTTGTAACAGAAGTAAATAAACGAAGTTTCGAAGTTATCCATGCGTGTCCAACTGAGCATGTTTCGAAAATAATCTCGTATAAAAATACCTCAATTCTTTGCATTCTTCAATTTCTTTGCATATTCAATAGTATTCTTATTTATAAAAAAAAAAATACGCAAAAAAATTGCAGATTAAAAAAAAAAAAAACGTAAAGAAATTTCAGATGTGTTGTGCGCATCTCAATATGGCGAGAAAAAAAAGGCTAGATTGCGAAATTTGGCCTAAAATGGAGGTATTCTGCTAGGTACATTTCCAAAATGGCCACGTTGACGTCGTCGTGATAAATAATTGTTTTTCGCTGTAAGAATTTTTTTTCGGAGAACTTCAGTCTATAACAGTTACGGACAATAAAACTTTTTTTCAATATTTCCATTTTTTAATGTCGTCACTAAACTGTATAAGTGTCGATAGTCTTATCAACACCCCTTTTTTCTATTTATTTATAAAGAAAATACAACTTTATACAAATTCCCTATTAGTTTTTTTTTTCGGTTCTCTTATACGATGATCATCTTTATTTAACTATTACGTGTAATTATAATCATACAGATATTCTATATGATTTATATTTGCGTAATATTTGCGTAGAAATGAAGAAAATCAAATTTACTGTGTATTTATCGTGTTGCCATAACAACGTGACGTAGCCAAGGACGGTAGTGGACGTGAGTGTGTGTGCGTGTGTGCGCGTGTTTTCGTGCTGTATTGTTTGTAGTAGTAGTAGTACTAATAATCTGTCCAGCGTTTGCTTTCTTGTGTTAATGGCGGACGTTGAGTCAGAGGTTGGATTGTGATGTCTGTAACTTTCGTATTTTTCTAATTTGTAAATGGCAAGTTAGAAAAAAATTAAACCCTTCCAAGATGGACAATAAATAAGACCAAAATATTTTATGGTCAAGTTAAGAGCGTAAGAACTATACTTTTTTAGGAGATGTGATTATTGGATTAACCAATCAGAAATCGTCTGTGGCACACACATCTCTGTTTTTATAGATATATATAGATATATATATATATATATATATATAGCTTGCCTTGATAGTGTTCAAAACGAGCTTCGAAACCTAGTAGCCCATGCCTTATTCTCTTCCCTGCAACCTCTTTCCCATAGAAGAGACGTTGCAATCCTGTCTCTGCTCTATTTTCATGGCAAGTGCTCATTTAAGCTCCAATCTATGGTCCCCCCTTGCCAAACTTTCACAAAAATACTGTTAGCTACAACGACTATCAACAATTTTCTCTACTGTCTGTGCCTAAATCTAAACCCAGATTCCATGAACAAAGATTCTTTCCTAGAACTGCCCACATGTAGAACACTGTTCAATTGACCTGTTTTCCAACTGATTATAATATGCTAGCCTTCAAGTCCAATGTAAACAAGTTCTTCTTGAGCTGTCTCCTTAAAAAAGCAAAATTCTACCCAATCTACACCATTAGCGATTACTAAACTATCACCTTACATTCATTAATCCTTATCCTCGAGTGGCCTTTGGGTTTTGATAAATGGTGACTACCTTGTAAACTATATATATATATATATATATATATACAAGATAAACGAAATATAGGTGTATATGAATTTATTTTTTATTTTAATAAGGAAAAACCTAAATAGAAGGGGGGGGGGCTTATACAAACGCTTTTTATCCCAAAGTTTTGAAGCCATGTTCAGCTTTTTATATCTTGATGATTCCCCCCTTTAAAGCGTCTTTCAATATTTCTTTAATCTCCTTTCATTATAGACACAATTATTCTCATCCAGAAGATGACAATATAAAAAAAGAAACATTGGAGGGGGAGGGCGGTACATAAATCCAAAATGGCCACGCTACCTGCCTCTACCTGATGTGCATTTTTGGCTATTATCTATCAATTTTATTAAATTACTAAATTCCTACAAAAAGTCCGCAAAGAAACACTCCCCCAAACAAGTCATAGTTAGAAGTGGTAGCAGATTACTTCCTCGCTCATTGTTAGGTCCTTCTTCTATCCTAGTTTACACTGTAATCAATTATTTTTTAGGGTTCAATTATTAAATGCATTTGTGATTGTTTCATTTTGCCATTGCGTTTCATTAACAGTCATCTAATACTCAATCAATTTACAAATTATGAACGCTCCCGGATTCTTGCATTCGGTCAATTTGATTGGCTGCTCAGATTCGTTTCTATGATTGATTTTTTTTTTTTTTTTTTTTTTTTTTTTTCTTTACGAATGTCAGAATATATTTGGTAAAATCCAATATGATATCCATCCTGATTCATTTAGACAAGAAAGACATCTCCGATTTTCACACATACTGATACAGTAGTCTTTCAGCCTGCTCCCCGTGACTAATGCAAATAGATTTCTTAGTTTATTTTGCAGAGACTTTTTGTTTTCGATGACTACAGACATTTCTGTACTGACCAGTGTTTTATTCCTTCTTTATCATCGTTAAGTAAGGTTGTTTGTAACTAGCAATTAAATTACACTAAACTTTTTGCGTTTCATCCTCATAAGGATTTGTCAGGCTAAAATAGGAATTTTAGTCTGAGTCCTTATGGAGACAAAACAGAAAATGCTTAATTATGATATATTTTCATAAGCTACAATGTAGCTCTACTAACATATTGAGCACTGAAGTAAATACTGAAAATCGATATATAAAATATATTTCCTTATAACATTTTATGTAGATACATGAAATATATCCATATGGTTTGAATGATGTTAAATTTTTAAAAGCTTTAGTCTAGAACACTATTGAGCAACAACATAAACGTTTTCGTTAAAGAAATTTTTATAAAGTATGTTTTGCATGTACTTTACTAAGAATGTTAAAGTCGCACTTCTTTCACCAGCAGAAAATGAAATTTTTAAAAATGTTCTTTGAACGATATCTTTCTGAAAATGTATGCATATATGTAGCCAAAAATGTGTGTATAAATAGATACAGTGTATATATATCTATATATATATATATATATATATATATATATATAATCTGAGGTTATTGTTTTCCTTCCAGAGATTAAGTATCTAATGAAATTTAACGAGGTTAATAAAATAGTGCTCAATACCAAAGTAGAGCAGGGTATACTCTATATTTGTTTTTGCATAAGCAGTAAAATGTTGCTACACAATCATGAGCAGCTTATACAAAAGCAAAAAACTGAAGAGGTCTCTAGTTACTGGTAACTAGCTGACCGAAACGTGCTCATGACTGTGTAGCAACATATTACTGCAAATAAAGAGCATATATCTAAATAAAAACTCTAGTCATACTATTGAGTTGCAACAAACCTTTATTAAGGAAATTTCTATAAATTATATATTTCACGTGTACTTTATGAAGAATCTTAACGTGACAATTTGATTAAAAAAAATGAAAATAAAACAATTTTTTTAAATAGATTTTTCTCTATTTGAACGATTCATATCTTGAGGAAGAGTAAAAACTTTACATTGTTCTATAGTAATGTGTTCATGTGGGGTGGGGCAGCTTATATCAAATGTTTGATTGTGAAAGTGGATATTTCTAAATTCTGGGGGAAAAAACAGTTCAAATATACAGAGGATAGTTTTCTTTTTCTTTTTTTCTTTTTCTTTTTTTCTTTTTTTCTTTTTCTTTTTTTCTTTTTTTCTTTTTCTTTTTTTCTTTTTTTCTTTTTCTTTTTTTTTCTTTCTTTTTTTTTTTTTTTTTTTTTTCCAGTATTATACATTTGTGATTTCATTATGTGCATGATAAAAAAAAATATAACAAAATAATTTCTATTAAAAAAAAGTGTAAATGAATTCCAGATATCGATTTCTTGTACTTTGTATTTTAACAAAGAAAACAATTTTTCCAGTTTTTTTTTTTTTTTTTTAAACAAAAGATGAAAACAATTCAATAAAATTATGACTGAATTGAATTTTTTTATTTTATTTATTAAACTAGCAGAGGTACCCAGCATTGCCCGGGTGTTTGGAGGTGCGTGTTGAGCACAAAAAGAAAAAAGTGGTGCCAGGCAGGCTCGAACACGTGACGCGAAGGCAGAAAAGAAAGTGAAAGAAAACCTGATATCTTACTGCTATGCTATGATGCGACACGAAATGAAAAGCGTTCAAATTTTGCGATGTCAATCAAAAAGTTGACTTGCAGAAGTGAATGAGTTCACACAGGCGCAGAAATGAACGTCTGGCTTTCGGACGTTTTATTTATTTGTTTCCCAACGATGTTGGGGAAAACCAGCTCTCCCCCCAAAAAGAGGGGAGCTCTGGCAATGTCCAAATGAATAGCAATTGTCTGATATGAAGGGTTTCTTCCACATTGATCAAAACGGATTGCCTTTCTGGACGTCCCAGTCAGAAGGCCAGACAGTTGACCGCTTCGAGTAGTTTCGCTTTATTTATACAAGAAAGACAAGCACCGGAAACCAGGGATTTTTTTTAAAAAGTCGATCAAAATAAAGATAGAGACAATGTCCATTTGCGAATCGAAGATATTATAATCTAGGAAGTATAAGGAAAGTTCTCTAAAATAGTAACCTTGTCGAGAAGCCCGACGAAAAAAAGCCTTTCATGGACATACAAAAAGGCGCATACCACTTTTGCCTTTTATATAATAGTGCCCAGCGTTGCCCGAGTATTGTGTGTGTTGAGAAAAAAAAAAATGGTAGTAGGCAGCCTCAAACCCGTACTATGAAAAAACGTGAAAAGAAAATAGGGTCGTCTTTGCTGTTGCATCCATCGCAAAACCGGAAATGACAAACGACAAAATTAAGGCTAGTCAATCGAAAAGAGTGGATGACTTTCGAAAATATCTGCAAAAAACTGTTGATGGTGAAGGAATGAATGTTTTGGGCCAATTTTTTGATATTTGTCGTCTGAAAGTTTGAGGTTTAAAACGATATCAGTTTCGTCACGTTCCGACGTGTCTGTCAAAAGTTTTAGGTAGACATACATACATGCATTTAAACAGACAGGTGAGATTTATATTATAGAAGACTAGCGGAAGTTGCCCGGGTGTTTGTAGGTGTGTGTGTGTGTGTGTGTGTGTGTGCAGGTGCCCGTTTTTGACGAGTTAATGACGTGAACTTTGAGTGCGGAGCTGCGTTTTATTTAACACGAGTCTGTTGGCTTTTTTTTATACGAAAAAGCTTAATGCACATGCGGTGATCGTAAGCAATAGCTATTCAGCAGTTAACATTTTCTGCGGGACAGTTTTTAATGAGGTAAATAACCAGGTTTGTTTGTTTTTACCTAACTTTGCGGAAAACCAGCCCCCTGTTTATTAGGGGGAGTGTCTTGTCTCGAAATGAAAGCAACCGTCTGATATGACGAAGACGACATTGACCAAATGTTACATTGCTTTCTAGAGACCACTGGCTGTGGGCCAGTGATTCGAATCGAGTTTCGCTTTTTTTTTTTTATATCGAAAAACGAAAGTAACACGTGCCGATCCGAAAATGTTGAATATTTAACGTTTCAAAGTCGGGCAAATTAAATAGACAGGCGACCACCGTTATTAAGTCGTAGATATTATCATTTAGACGCGATATAAAAAGTTGTGAGGCGACCGATCAGTTCTCAGAAAGAAGCGTTTCTTGGACATACATGAAAACGCACACACACACAAACATTTTCACTTTTATATTTATACTAGCGGGGGGTACCCGGCATTGCCCGGGTGTTTGGAGCTGTGTGTGGTCACCCGGGTGTTTGGGGGGGGGGGGGTAAATGAAAAAAAGTTTTGGTAGGTAAGTATGAAGGATCGAACCCAAACCCTTGAGGCAAAGTTGGAAATTAAAGTGTGAAAAAAAAACGTGCGACGTTAACCACTATGCCACCACGAAATACTAACGGAAACACGTTTGAATTTATTTAAGTATTTAGAATTAGCAGGTGCCCGTTTTAATGACAATGAGGTCAACTTTGACTGCAGGGTAGTATTTTATTTACTGTGGGAATGCTTTTTTTATTTTAATTTTTATTTTTTGTTTCCCCAATTTACTGTGGGAAGGTTTTTTTTTATTTTTTGTTTCCCCAAGGTGTTGGGAGGGGGAAACCAGCTCACCATAAAAAGGGGATTGTCCAAATTGAATAGCACTTGTCTGATATAAGGAAAAACTCCACATTGATCAAAGCTGATTGCTTTCGAACATTTCCAGCGATCGCGACTGGAAAAATACCATCAGAATTAGTTCTGCTTTTATTATACAAAAATGCCTAATCCACATGTGGCGAGCGAAAAATGTTGAATATTTATCTTTTCAATTAAATTAAATAGATAGGCAACCCTCGTTAACTCGTAGATATTATCATTTAGACATGATATAAAAAGTTTTAAGAAGTGAGTCAACCGATCGCTTCTCGAAAAGAAGCCTTTCTCGGACATGCACAAAAAGCGAACATACATTACACACATTTTCGATTTTATATTTATAGATTATAGAAGATGTTAAAAATAAGAAGTCAGAAAAAAAAAAGTAGCATTTTAATTTGATCAAAATAAGATGTTAATATTTTAATGGCTTTTAATTAAAATTTTGGGTTTTTTGTTTTTTATTTAATAAAAATAATTTTGTGATAATTAAACAATCATTTTCGTGTATGTATACTACTACCCCCTCCACACACACAATAAGTATTCATTATTAGGTTCTTTTTTTGTTTTTAATGCTTATTAAAAAAGGAAATGCTTCAAAAAGTCGATTAGCTTAATCTTCTATTCTTATAATCCCTCTGATGAGCATTAAACAAAAAAAAAAACAAAAAAACATTCAGGTTAATTCATTCTAAAAATTGACTTGGTCAGATTTGTATTTTCTTTCGCACGCACGCATGCACGCACGCTTTTTATATTAATTTATTACTTAGACATTTTTATTTCTTTTTTAACTCCTCGATTTTATTTGATAGAAATCAACATTTAAATCTGTTAAAAAAATAAACTAAAAAACACATTCATTATAAAAATGAATATCAAGTAATTAGATAACCTTCACAAATGCTCAATAGTTGTAACATTTTACTATAATTTTTTTTTTCATTGTGTGTGTGTGTCAAAATAAAATTCTGAGCACCACATGTTGCATACTAAGTGGCCTTTAGTTTGATCCATGGACAAAGCAAGAGGAAATGTCGTAAAGTTCATGAGTTAAATTTTATGTGTGTCCGAAAAGGAAAGTAACATACATATGACGTCATTCACCAAATGTTTAGAGAAAAACTGATTAGAAATGAATGTTAAATCCAGAGAAAATCAAACTCCTGTCTGCAGGTTGTTTAATCTTCTCATATATAAAGTAAAGTTAGTCCTTTTCTCATTAATAGTTTCCTTCTTCTAAACTAACATCTGATTCTACTTTGTCAGTTTTTATATCACTTTTTTTTTCTTTGTAAATTTTGACCTCCCTCTGCCCCCATCTGTAAATGTGAATGCGTAAGCAATAATTTTGCTTGTTACAGACCATGCTGAAATAACGTTCTTATCTAGTTACCCAGTTGAAACAAGTTAACTGTACTTTTATGGAATCTCCGGAGTTAATCTCCTTTCCAAGGCAGCTAGTAAACAATAACATATTCTTCCCAGAAAATTAACAATCGTAATTATTTTCATACAAACTACATCTGTAAAAAAAGGTGGTGTAACCCTGCATTTGTCAAAGAGTTATTTTTCTTTATTTGGAACCAAAAAATAATACTTGAAAGAAAAATAAAACCTGTATAGTAAAAAAACAAAAAACAAAAAAAAAAACACTAACAGATAATGTCTGATATTTCATTGTGTAGTTCTGATTTTTTTTTTTTTTTTTTTTTTTTTTTTTTATCGTAGGAAGATATAAATAGGGACTGAGAAATCAACACACAATGAATGCACTCTGGCCCACAAAAAATGCCTGAAAAACTCAGAATTCTCAGTAGCAGTGCTTCAGGCAATATTAGCAATAAATTAACCGCTTCTCAAAGCACAAAATGATAAAGCCGAGGAGTTTGGATCTCCTAGAATTGCATAGAACCATACACCAACCGCACAGAAGAAAGATCACCTGGGCTTGAAAATAATCCAAACTACGTTGAACTGATTGTCGAAAATGTATCTTCGACTGATGTGAACAGCTTAGTCTTTGCACAAAGTGTGATTCGATGACTACCATACTCAGATTTTTTTTTTTTTTCAAACATATTCGACCTTTAAGCAACCCCCCCCTCTACCAGGTTTCATGTATTAATGAAAATATTAAATTTGATAAAGTTTAAAAGTTGAGGAATTTCGTTTTCAAAAAAAAAAAAAAATGTCAAGTTGTCTTCCTGTTTCGTTATTCATGTGTAAATGGAATTTTTTTTTTTTTTTCTCGTTTGAAAACTAATATTAACGGATGTGTTTGGTCACGTCTTGGCACGTGCTTCTCAATCTATAAATCAATGTTGAATCAAAAATAGATTTTCCTGGTTTCAATGGCAAAAATCAAAGATGAACGACCATTTGTATTTTTTCTTTTTGGTTTCAAACTTTCAATAACATCTACAATGCCTATTTTAATTAATATACAAAAAAATATCATTTTTATATATAATTTTGCTATGTGTATTTGTTTATGTATTTCTATGTATCCGATTCATTCCTGAACTAATTAACTGATCATTATGAATCTTCGAATATAAGGGTGCGTAATGTAGGTTGTATTAAGTTTAATTTAGTTTTATGCAAAGGGAATAGAGAACTGTACTGACACGGCATTCACCCAAGGCAGGTTGAATTGGATTCCCCCAAAGGAGGAAGTTTCATGGGAGTATGAAATTCACAAGTGATTCCCAGTCGTATGTATGTTCTTGTCAGGTGAGATGATGTTAGGTTTTTGCAGAGAAGTGTCAACATCCTCATTCCGAAATAGTCACTTTGTGAAAATTTAGATACCTCCCAGTTTTGATCCCCTGACAAAGGAGGTATTGGACCTAGTATTTCACTCTCGTTCTTTTCTCAATAACCACGCCTCAAATTTTTTGAAATTTTGCACAAACATTAGTCATGGTGAAAGTAAATTTTTCACTCGTGGAGAGGAACCACACATGTCCAGCTTGTTTTGTGTGAATATTTTTAAACCATATCAGACAGCAATTAATAAATATTCCCCAAATTTCACTTATTTTTTCAGTTTTTTTTTGTTTTTTTTTTTTGAGAGGGGGGTAACATGGGGAAATTTTCGATTTGAAAAATTGTCGGAGGAGTTTGGTAGAGTTCTCAAAGATCAAATCGTTGAACTTTGAACCCTTAATCGCCAAATATCTGGCCAAAAACCGATCACATCGATTTTCCCAAATTAAAATTGTGTGAATTTCAATTTCTTAAGATCCCTTAAGCTTAAGTAAACCTTTTTACCTTTTTAGACATTTTCTTTAGTAAAAATCATGCAATGGATTTTTATTAAAATTAAAATAAAGTTTCCTGTCATCATGTTTTGATTTCTTTATAAGAGTACATAAAAGTGGAACAATGATGATAATGGCTGCCCAAGATCAAGTTTTGATGACCAATGCTTTTAAGATCAGTGGTCTCGACGACAACACTGATTCTACCACACAGAAGTAGACAGTGTGGGTCACCTGACATCGAGCTGTAACATTCTGCTGAATACGGCTGCTATACAATGTGACACAAAAGAATGTGTAAATATTTCTACTGGACTTTTTGTAAAACGTTGAATATTGAATAAAGCAGCAAGTCCTGTGAATATATATATATATATATATATATATATAAGTAGGTTGTAGTTTGCTTGAAGCATTGTTGAAGAAAATTATAAGGTAAAATTAAAAGCCAAGAACAATGCGAGATTTTTTTTTTTATATAGAGTAAAATTAAATGCAAACAAAAGAAATAAAGTTCTTTTTTTTGTTGTTTGTTTTTTCTTTTTCACACAAATTTTAACTCTAAACAACAGTAATTTTTTTTTTCTGTTGTATTCAATGGTGATATAAATCTCAATATATTTCAGACTTATTAGTCCATTTTCAAGAGAAGACAGCGGAAGAGTGTTCAAAATTGGAAAAGTAGCCGCCGAGTTTGCCACGTGATACCGCGAAATATAGAACAAAAAATGACGTTAGGAGAACGTTAAAATAAATCAGTTGATGTTTGAAATACTTGTTGCGTTTGTGAATCAAGGGAGATGACTATTCAAGCAAGGTTTTTTTTTTTTTTTTTTTTTTTTTTTTTTAATTATTGTTTTTCTTATGTTTTAAACTTATATTATAAAAGCGGAGCTCAATTCCAGTCTATTGTTTAGTGTGGGAGTATTTTTTGAAATAATTAAAGATTCGAGGATACGAAGTTGACCTACGTTTCTTGAAGAAGCAAGAATGTTGATGTGAAAATCTGGTTCTGAATTAATGCAAGTGCGAATATGTTTATAGAACGACGAAGCAGTAGTGTTTAAGTGCTCTTTAATGCGGTGATGAAGCAATCTGGTAGTGCTTCCGATGTAAGATGCACTGCATTTAGCGCATTGTAGGTCGTAAACAAAAGAAAAAACAAACAACAAAAAAAAAGAACTTTATTTCTTTTGTTTGCATTTAATTTTACTCTATATAAAAAAAAAAATCTCGCATTGTTCTTGGCTTTTAATTTTACCTTATAATTTTCTTCAACAATGCTTCAAGCAAACTACAACCTACTTATATCCCTCAGTCTCAGCCAGACAGAGTTTGCACTCATGAAGAGCATCTTCAAAACTACGGAAAAACGCGCTAGAGTCAACTGCCAAATCTACTTTTTGAAAAAATGCCGTAAAAACAAAATTATTCCTAACACAATCAGGAACATAAATCTGCCAACATGTTTCCGTTTTCTACACACTTCACGACAATTTATATATGACTATTGCTTCAATATAATCATTAAGCAACACCACCGGACTCTACATGGCCATATTAATTCAGTCAAGAACCTCCGGAATTCACTCACTTCATCTACCCCTAACGGTCATTCGCTAAACAACATCCAATCTCTGATCGACCGCACATACCATTCCAGCTTCAACAATGAACAGAAACGTCTCATACGCAAATTTACTTGGCTTAAACAGAAAACTAATAAACCGGTCTACAACAGACACATACATAATTCACAGGATTCTTCCACCGACAAGTCCCTTAAAGATCATCTTCTCGTAACTGACCTCACTAACTCTCTTTCCACAACTGAAACGGATCTCCTTTCACTTGGCCCTAAGTTTATCACCACAATGAAACTGACGGATAAAGCTAAACTCAACATAGAAACGCAGTTCTGCAGAACTGCTTACCACCTTAAATGGCTGCACGCTTTTGCCCCGCACGATAACAAGGACACCCCCCTCAACCTCTCAGGTAATCACAACACCTCTTTTCCTGTTTTTCAGCTTGATCACCCTTTATACCCACCTCCTAATAATATTCCACTAGATCTAAAACTTTCAAGGTTAAAGCATAAAATCCTCAGAATACTTGAACGCGAACAACACCATATTACCCCCAATCTTACCAGGAACCAATACCTCACCCTTAAATCCCTTAAAGACAAAGATTTAGTTTACTTACCCTCTGATAAGGGCAGAGAATTTTGCGTTATATCACAGGAATCTTATAACAACCTTGCTATAGAGCTTCTTTCCAATACCGACCTTTACACCCCAGCACATAATATCACTGCTGCTCGTATTGAGAACAACATTAACAAGACATGGTCTCAAATTTGTTTCAAAAGAAATCTCCCAAAACAACACAGACTAAATTTTATTACTAAATACAGCAAATTACCTACCTTTTATCACCTTATTAAAACCCACAAAAATAGCACACACACACAGATCAGACCCATTGTTTCAAGCGTTAACGGTCCCCTTTATAAAATCTCTTGGTTAATATCCCGCCTACTTAAACCTCTACTCTCTACCTTCCCAGCCCATGTTAGTAGTTCCAACCAAGTAATTAACAGACTCAACGATCTACCACACCATCTACTCAAACTATACAGATACCCATTTAGCCTAGACGTCATTTCTTTATACACCTCCATTCCTGCACATCCAGCCATTAATCTCATGGCAGACATTATAGCATCTAAAAACCCACAATGCTTCGGAATTACTCCAGGAGATCTCTTACAACTCCTCCGTATTATAGTAGACAACACTTACTTTACTTTCCTACAAAACACGTTCAAACAAGTATCTGGACTACCCATGGGCTCCAGTCTATCCGGTATTCTTGCCATTGCTTATATGGACAAACTCGAAAGACACACCCTTAGTACCTGCTATTCTTATCTCCTTTTTACTAGATATATCGATGACATTTTAATTATCACATACTCCCGCGAAGAAGCTATTAACATTTTCCACAAATTCAATAACGCCGACCCAAACTTAAAATTTACTATAGAACACCCAGACGCTTCGGAATCCCTTTCTCTACTTGATTTTAAAATACAAATAAAAAAAAATGGTGCCATATGCACTGAATTCTACAGAAAACCCGCCAGCAAACGCCTCTTCGTACATTTCAAATCTGCGCTACCTCTCAAGGACAAACTAAACTACGCACATGCCGAAATCTCACGCATACAAGACAAATGCACTAACATCTCCGACAAACATACACACACTAACAATTTCCTACAGACCCTCTCACTAAACGGCTACCCTAATACGATCCTATCCTCACTTAAAAAGAAAAAACGCAACACCCGACCCTTCTCTAACAATTGTTTTCTAAAACTACCCTTCCTCAGTGACAAAATCTCTTCTTCAATCCGAAAAGCCATCCGCAGCGAGGGGCTCAACATTCAACTCATCCACACTGGATCTACTTTAAGACAACAGCTCAACCGAAAACATCCATCGCATACACCTTCCCCTTGTTCACTCTCTAATTGCCCAATATCACACACAGGTTTATGCTTTAAGAACCACGTTGTTTACGACCTACAATGCGCTAAATGCAGTGCATCTTACATCGGAAGCACTACCAGATTGCTTCATCACCGCATTAAAGAGCACTTAAACACTACTGCTTCGTCGTTCTATAAATATATTCGCACTTGCATTAATTCAGAACCAGATTTTCACATCAACATTCTTGCTTCTTCAAGAAACGTAGGTCAACTTCGTATCCTCGAATCTTTAATTATTTCAAAAAATACTCCCACACTAAACAATAGACTGGAATTGAGCTCCGCTTTTATAATATAAGTTTAAAACATAAGAAAAACAATAATTAAAAAAAAAAAAAAACCTTGCTTGAATAGTCATCTCCCTTGATTCACAAACGCAACAAGTATTTCAAACATCAACTGATTTATTTTAACGTTCTCCTAACGTCATTTTTTGTTCTATATTTCGCGGTATCACGTGGCAAACTCGGCGGCTACTTTTCCAATTTTGAACACTCTTCCGCTGTCTTCTCTTGAAAATGGACTAATAAGTCTGAAATATATTGAGATTTATATCACCATTGAATACAACAGAAAAAAAAAATTACTGTTGTTTAGAGTTAAAATTTGTGTGAAAAAGAAAAAACAAACAACAAAAAAAAGAACTTTATTTCTTTTGTTTGCATTTAATTTTACTCTATATAAAAAAAAAATCTCGCATTGTTCTTGGCTTTTAATTTTACCTTATAATATATATATATATATATATATATACATATATATACTAGCATGGGTGCCCAGCATTGCCCGGGTATTTGGAGGTGTATGTTGAGCAAAAAAAAAAAAAAAAAAAAAAAAAGCGGTCAATTTTTTAAACTTTGATCCCTGTTATGACCCCTTAAAATTTATTGTTTTGGGCTCAAATCAAGTTATTAAGTTAGATCCATGTCCAAGGAACCTATATCTAAAATTTCAAGTGTTTAGACCCAAAATTGTCGGAGGAGTTTGGTAGAGTTCTCAAAGATCAAATCGTTGAACTTTGAACCCTTAATCGCCAAATATCTGGCCAAAAACCGATCACATCGATTTTCCCAAATCTCAGTAACCTGTATATCAAATTTTGAGTCTGTAGACTTAAAATTGACAGTTATTACGTAGGGAAATGTACACAGACACATTCACTTATATATATATATATATATATATATATATATATATATATATATATATAATACTTGTTTATTGTTATATAAACATGCTCACATCACGCTGCTACAAATAGCCACTTGTTTCAATCAAACAACAGATATCATCAGGCAGCGACTTGACTAAACAAGTGGCTATTTGTAGCAGCGGAATGTGAGCATGTTTATATAACAATAAACAAGTATTATCAGCTCTTTTTATTGAGCACTATCTAACAACCTCGTTGAATTCATTACTTTTGAATATAAAAAAACCCGCGTATATATATATATATATATAAGAAAAAACAGGTTGGAAATGTGATACCCCATCCACCATGACTATGCAATCCCTACAGTTATGGATCTCGAAAAATGGGTTAGGGTTAACACTAACGTAATGATATAGGAAAGGAGAGAGAAAGAAGCAACCTTAGTAGAAGTCATTGTCTTCAATGACACTGTGTAAAACAGAGCTGAAATTAAAAATTATTTATTATTCATCAAAGCTAAAAGTTATTTGAGGATAAGAGTTAATGCAATGTATAATTGATGGTTGAATGAAGAAAAATATGAGAGGATTGAAACTAATGAATCGAATAACATTTCATGATTTATGATTAGGATGGTTTATGGCAAGTGTTTATTGACATTGAATTTAAAGATGACCATGTTGTCACCCTCAGGGAAGCAGTTTTCTCAACGTGTTCCACAGGTGGGAATTTGAAAATTTATTTTTTTTATTCACTCCAAACAAGGCACATTGCCACTGAGACAGAAGTGGTTACTGGTTTATGTGGGGTAAGTGGGGAGTTGTACAGCAAGATGTTTATTCACATTACGTTTAAAATTCTGTACGTTGGTATATTATAGGAAACAGTGGGGGGTTCAAAACGCAAGCGGTCTAGGGAAAGAAACTAGTTTTCCAATATGAGGGTGGGGGTCTCTATAAAAGATGGTGGGGTATTTTGCTGCTAATCACATTTGTCGGATTATTTGTTGTTGTTGGGGGGGGGGCTACAAGTGCAGTAAGTTTGTCAGAGCACATTTCATGAAAGTACATTGTCAAATAAGGATAAACTATTGCTTGCTGCATCGTCCCAAATGGATGTGGCAACAGTACTCCATGGATACCAATGGCATGCGTGGGCGAATAGTGGCTTATATATACTAGCAGGACGACTGGCATTGCCCGGTCATAAAATACGTTTACATATATTTTAATTTATACCGATTTTGTATTTATCATTATAGAGCCAATTTTGTATTGATTATTATATAGCAATGATTTTGAAAGTTAAAATTATAAATAAAATGACAGGTGCCATCAGCTAGAATCGAAACCAAAACATATAGCTTTCCAGCATTATTCATTACCATCTCAGCTAAGTCCATATGCATATAAAAAAACTTTTTAAAATAATGGTCTTAAAGGTATAAATTTATATTTACGCATGCTTAGAAGTAACCCGTTTAGTCGATTTACATCTATGAAGTTCCAATTTTTTCACTTTTAACCCCTTGGGAACTATTTTTACTAGCTAAAAACCCAATTTGCAGTTGAATAGGGTTGCTTGAAATCCATACTGTTTGTCAAAAAGAAGTTTAGCATTTTTAACATGGTGTATTATTGCGAGATTGGTTAATGATTTAAAGGTTTTGAGCAAAACGTGAAGAGAGAATTATAGGGCAATAATTTTGCAGGGCAGTTCTTTTATCAGAGTTCTTGAAAATTGGTGCCATGGAAGCAGTTTTCAAAGAAGCAAGATTCAGCAAGAAGGGACTTTACATTGCAATTGTTTTTTTTAATATTCTGGACATAGGAAGGGGTAGTGATCAGATTCTCTAAAGAGGTTTTCATCAATAATTGGAAATTAGAGATAGTGGTTTGTGGTATTTGAGGCAGTTCATCTTTATCTGTTGCCGTGTGACATCACGGTTGTTCGATAATGGGCACATTGCACAGTAGACTATTCAGCCTATGTACGTTTCATATGTTGATGGTATGGCTTCAAATTATGCGCATACGTTTGGAAACTAAAATTACACGTAAATATCACCTTTGTTCAGTCTCAAGACAGTGGATAACTTCTGTAAGGGTGTTATTTGTGAAGCAAAGGTTGCACAATCCTCAACCACATCTCATGAATAGATGCTTGATTTTAGTGACAAGGCGAAGTCCAGGACGTCTGGGGAACAATGTCAAGATGAGCTCTCCCACATACGGTACCTGGTATTCTCACCCATTATAGTATTGGTCTGGTTCAACATTGCTTAACTTAAGCGATCTGATAGAAATTGGTGTGTCAATGTGATTATGCCGTGTATAGAAATATGCAAAATGGCTGTTAAAATTTTCACAGGAAAGATTAGCTTTTTTGTATTAAAAAAAATTCTGTTGTAAAAAAAATTTCATTGAATGTCGTCATTTAGAAAATCAATCTTACAACTTTCTCTCGTTTTATGCTGACGTTTTTTTTTTTTTCTTTTTAAATGTTTGTATAATACAATGCTTAAAATGTCGGAAACTTTCAGTTCGCACATGAAACGGTTTCATATCAAAGATTTGGCTGAATTTGGCAGATGCTTTTAAAGTGATGCCCCTGTGAGAGGCTGATTAGCTTAAGCTACTCAATCTTCTAATCTATAATTTGGCCGTGTGTGTTCACCGAAGTGGAAATTGGTTTTTATCTCAGAAATAAAACATCCTCAATAATGTTAAAATCCACAAGAAAACTATAAATGTGTACGGAATATCCCGAAATATATAAAATCAGCAAAACCTCCACTTCTTTGCGACAGTACATAAACTCGCCATGCTTTATTGGGTTCGTAGTAAATCAATGATGAATTTTTATATTTCATTATTTTGCGGACTTCGTAGTTGTTTTATCATGTTTCGGCCAATTATTCTGGCCTTCTTCAGGTGATTAACCTTGCCGGGATAGGAATGCCGAGTCTCAACTGTATCCCCAGTAATTACTGCCTTCCATAGTTGTTGCCTCATTTTTTGGTCAACTAATCCTCTGGCCTGCTTTAATTAGAATTGAAATCACTATCTTCAGGCAATGTTTACCTTGAACCGTAGCGACTCAATGTGGTGAAACAACTGTGAAAATGAGGATAACAGTTTGCAAAATACATAAACAACGATGAATTTGTTGACAAAATCCAAGTATTGAATTGTTTCAGATCCTATTTTAAACAATTTTTATTTCTACTTCATAGTTAAAAAAAAAAAAAAATGTTTCTATATTTTCAGTTTAGAATTATAATCGTTTTTAATTAAGCTGTAGCTGAGTATGTAATTATAACTTGGTACACAAACAACAAATGAAGACTGATAAGTCGATGTAAATGTTATTTAATGTGGTGTTGTGTAATATTAGAACTAGTTCAGTTAGAGCAGTTTGCATTGGTTTGTCCTGATTGGATTTTTCTTCTTCCCCTTATTCGACCTTGTGTCACATTTTATTAATAAGTTACTTTGTATGTTATTAAAAATAAATATTTACTTTTTTAATTGGTTCTTTTTTTAATTGGTTCTTTGTTTTTTTATTGTTTTTTTTTCAATTGATTCTTTTTGTTTTATTATTCCTTTTTTTAATAGGTTTCCATTTTTAATGGGTCTCTTTTTAATTATTATTTTTTTTAATTAGTTTTTTCTTCATTGTGTTGAGTGACAGAATTCATCAGTTATTTTTTACTTTCATATTTATAACGACATGATTTGTTTGTTTACAGAAAAAGCTACGAACGAAATGCGAACCACAGAAGATTGGGGACTAATAATGGATATCTGTGACAAAATTGGACGGACTCCAAATGGGTGAGTTTTTAAAACTTTTACTTTTTTGGGTCGCTAAGTCTCTAGAGCAGAATTTTATTAAATTTACCACGAAGCATCCTTGGAATGCTGAGTTTATGATGGGTTGTTGAGTATATAATTGAGAATGAAAGAAAATATTGTTACTACTACTACTAATAATAATAATAAAAAATTTCAGAGAAAGTCGTCTTCATTATATAATCTTTTCTGCTCCAAAAATGGATCGGAAGTATTTACAAAAGAAACGACTGCCAGAACTGTTTCTTCTACTTTGATTTTTTTTTTTTTTTTACCTACAAATATATCTGCCTTCATCCATCTCAACTGCTACAAGGAACAAATCTGTTAAGCTATGGTGCAATCTTTCTCTGATTGTGAAACGTCGTCAATGATAGCAGTTGACGTGCACGGGTTCAAAATTTTTAACGGCTGCCTTTGCTGCATTCTACACTGCCACCATGTCGATTGAATACCAATTCAAATGCTTTGACGGTTGAATATCTGCCCTTCTCCAATGTCATCTATGATCGTTTGGGCATACAGCTTGATGCCTAAAGGGAGGACTTCTCTCCTTGCTTGGCATAAACGTGTTGGCATGCAGTTGAAGATCTGGCCAGCAATAATCAAACGCAGCCTATCAGGTACACAATTAGTTGGCCTTTCATTATAGAAACGGGATTGGTTAGCCATATTGTTTGACCTACTTCAGGATTAGCAGTAATGGCTACTATGTTCCGGAAAGAATCCGGATCAGTCAAACTCGGGTAATAACTGATAAAATTACAATCAAGGAAATAAGTGTTGAGTTTAATTTCTACATTTCTGTGAATATTTAAAAAAATTCTTAATTTTTGTTATCAGTCATTTATGTTTAATCTAGTTGTATATGAAATAGCATTCGCCTCTGAGTGGGTAGTGCCCCCTCCATCCATCCTCATCACTGCATTCCTTATGAAGGTCAACTAAGTCTGAGGATTTTAAATCATTTATTGGGTCATCTCTGACTGCTCGCCATTCCAACAACAAACCGTGTAGATACAGGGGCTCAGGTTGGGTTGTAGGTTTTCTTGAATCGTCATCAGCCATGTTTTTTCCATATTTTTTTTTTTTTCTCTGCTTTGTACAGTTGCTGGAGCAATTGTTTCGTCTGATTGACAATAAAAAAGCATGCCCCAGCCAGCATGGAAATCTCATGAGGATAACTAGCGAGAGGGAGTTAATTTAGCAGCAGAAACTGTTGTTCGGTGCTGCCATCGTACACAGAAGATGCAATGGTGGCAGTGGTCATCAAATGTTTTTGGTCACTTTTGTTAGCCGTGTCTCGCTGCCATAAACGAGGGTTGTTTGCACCAGCTTTTGATGAATTCTTTGGTGTTGTGCTTTACCTCAGATTTTGATCAGGATCATTAATTGAATTGCAGAAGGCATGACGTGCAAGATTAATTTGCACTTTGACGTCCGCTTCACATTACCGCATATTTTTGATGCTGAAATATTTGAAATCCTCCATCTCTTCAAAAAGATTAGCATCGAAGACAAATGTTTTATCAAAAGTTTGTCAGTGAAAACATTAAAAACAACAATCGAAACGCATCGATCAAATACGGCAAGTTATTCTCTTTGTTTTAATCATTTTGATCTCGTTTCAAATATGTTGAAAGCAATAAATTATTTAGGTTCAACGTAAAAGTTGATTTGAATTAAAACAAATTTTGTATAGATATTATGTTAAATTGTGACCAAGGAATCTTTAATTCACACAATTATAAGGTATTGAAGTTTTATTTATTTTTTTTTTTTCTTTTCTTGCAGAATACGCCTCCCCCCCCTCACGCACATTAATCCTGAAATAGTAACTTTTTGCTTAAATAAGTAGAGATTCTTATGGATGTGAATTCTTTTCTATTTAACTAGATTTGATTTCTCCTGTTTTTCTCTCATCTTTTTTTTTTTTTCTGTTATGACCGTTCTCTCTGAAAACTGAAATTTTATTGCTAAAGTTAAGATTTCAAACGATTCATGGTGGGGATAGGGTAGCTGAATGACTTTTCCTATTTCCTTCTCCATACATTTTCAGTGTTACTTAATTTTTACTTTCTGTTTGGAACTGTTTAGAAACCTCCCCCTCTTCCATTTTTTTTTTTTTTTTTAAATGATCTGTCAATTTAATTTAATGCTGCTTTTTTTTTTTTTTTTTTTTTTTTTTTTTTTAGAGTTAAATGTCACTTATTAAACATTTTTCAAATTATTTAAAAAATGTGTTTTTATTACTTATTAATGTCACATTGTTCAGATTGTTAGTCTTTTTGCCTTTTTCACATGTGTGTATTGGTGATGAAACATTCAATAGTTTTTGCTTTATTGCTAACTAGCCTGGGTGCCTGGGTGCCTGGTGTTGCCCGGGTGTTCAGAGATGTGTGTTGAGCAAAAATAAAGAAGTGGTAGCAGGCAAGCTCGAACCTGTACCGCGAAGGAGGAAAAGAACATGAAAAAAGAAAAAAAAAAAGTGACTTCTTTTCCATTGCATCCATCGCCAAACCAGAAGTATTGAAGGTTTAAATTAAGGCTAGTCAATTGAAAAGAAAGGATGACTTTCAAAAATATTGGTGTAAAAAGCGACCCCTCTCTGTAGAAAAGTTCCTAGTTTAGGGTGAAGGAATTAATGTTTTTAGCTAATTTTTTTATATTTGTCGTCTAAAGGGTCAAGCTTTAAAACGATACTGATCTCGTGAAAATCCGTCTCCTCTGTGGAAAGTTTTAGGCAGACATACATACAAACATACATACATACATTGATGATTTCGGTTGTCCATCACAGTGAAAATCAGGAATGTGTCAAAGGTGATGAGTTGGCCCTTTTAAGTTTAGGAATACTCTGCGGCTTGTTTTCATCTACATTATCTTTTAAGATACCCCCCCCTCCCACAGATAAAAATTAGAGGTGGGGGGGTATGTTCTGGTGAATGTGAAGGCAATCCAAGATCATACCTCTTACTGATGAGATGATTACCAAAGTGTCCCTGCATATCATAAAATGATAAAAAAAAGTGTTGGACATTAATGACTGTTTAGTCTGAAGTTTATTTGTATGGTTGGATTTTTTTGTTTGTTTTAGGAGGCACTCTATAACTACAAACTTATCAGTTTATAATGCCCCCCCCCCCACTTCAAAGATTTTTATTGTTTCTTTTCCATGACATATTCTTTCTCAACTTGTTGCTGTGATGCAGTTGTGCAATTGAAAAGTGTATATCGGATCCTGACGAAATATGACCATAAAATCCAAAAATCTAAATTTAGCTAAAAAAGAAAAAAAGAAAGAATTGTCGGCTATAAATAAAAAAAAAAAAAAATTCTGTTCTAGGTTTAGTTTTAAAAACCTAGACATCAACTTTTGCAAAACTTTCTGTCTTTGTTTCAGAGCTTGAAAATTGTCGGATAAGAAAGAAAAAAATTGTCGGATAAAAAAAAAAAATTTCTTTTGTCTTAATACATAAATATCCTTCTTTCACCAGCCATGATCGTCCACTTGTTGTCTTGATTTTTTAAAAAAATTATTTGATTTTTGTTTTACTTCTCACCCTAAACAAGACACAAGAGGCTACTGTGAGTTAGCGGCCAGATTTATAGCAGCATTCTAACGGGGGAGTTGTGCAGCAAGGCGTTTTGTTTACATCACATGATTGCATTTAAATTGATACATGTTTGTACTTCAGCAGTTTATAGGAGAAAAGCTATTTGAGTAGAAAGGTTCCTGAGACCTGGAGTCCTTGAATAGGGGTGGTGCTGATTATCGGGTTGGTCACATTGAAAAGCACAAGTGCATCAAGTTTGTCATATGCCATTAAAGTGTTTGTGAAACAAGTACAGAGATGCAACATTGTGGTGATGGGACAGAGGTTGAAGCTTGTTAGATAGTTTGAAACCTATTAGACTTCTTTGGACTCTGTCAAAGAGGGAGAGACTAGTGCTTTGTGAACAAGGCCAGATGGTGGCTTTGTAGGGATATAGGATACTAACAGGTGTGTAAAGTTTTCTAGCTTGGTTAAGGGAGTCCATCTTCTGTGCAATATCTATGTATTTGTTCTAATTCATGTTATCTGTGAATGTAGAGTGCTATTAACCATGGCAAAAGGTTTCTTAGTTTTCTAATGATTCAGCAATTGCCTAATGTGATATGCGTTTGTTTTGCCCACTTGTTAAATAGAGCGTGGTGTCGTCAGCAATTCCAAATTCATTGCTTGATTCCAACACAAGTGTCGATCATGTGATTTCAGTGTTGTAACAAAAGGATTCTCCCTCCAAACGAAACTACAAATCCAGGTTAAAACAATGTTTTAACAATGTTTTAACATGAGAAATCTTGCAATGATACTTGTTTTATTCTAACAAATGACACGTCTGCAAATCAAGACAAATTTATCTTCCAACCGATCATAAACAGTCTATCAGTTAAAGACACAAAGGTCCATCTGTCACTGGGAACTATGCAGACCTGATTTATTCTGCCCATCCTGCTGGAACATACACTCGTGAGCAAAAAAAAAAACTGGGCCAAACAAATTTTACTGCACCAAAAGCTATATTGAACAATAAACAGTTTAACAAGGAAACTTAAACGAGACTAATAACACAGAACAAGACATTTACTTTAATAAATGCTTAGGGTGGAATCGCATTCCCTTTTGATTTCTTTAAAAGATCAATCATTTTAGACATGCTCTCAACCAAAGTGGAACACTGCGAAGAGGAGATGCTATTCAATTCGCTTTGCACAGCTTCCCACAGTTTGTCATTGTTTGAAAAAGTTCTTCCAATCAATGCACGAGATATTATTGACCAAATATTCTCGATTGGGTTTAAATCGGGGCTTTGACCTGGCCAAAAGATCACATTAATTGAATTATCAGAAAACTATTTTCTTGTGACTTTAGCAGTGTGTGCAGGGGGGGGGGCGTTATTATGTTGACAAATAATGTTCTGAGATATTCCCAGCTTCTGGATACT
Organism: Euprymna scolopes; assembly: GCF_053919585.1. Lineage (NCBI taxonomy): Eukaryota > Metazoa > Mollusca > Cephalopoda > Sepiida > Sepiolidae > Euprymna > Euprymna scolopes. Next base: position 170,934,425 of record NC_136488.1, on the reverse strand, counting down.
TGGTAACAGTCCTGTTTCTAATATTCAAATGTATTCCTTTGCATTGATTGACTTCTCACATCTAATAATTTACCTCAACTCCTGCTGCAGTAAAAGTTCCGCATACCATTATCCCTCCATTCTCGTATTTAACTGTCGTTTATATGCAACTTGGCGAAAATCTTTCTCCAGTTCTTCAATTGCACCATTCGAGAGCATCGGGAGCATCACTAACAAGACAAAATCTTGATTCATCTAAGCAGAAAACATTCCTGAACCAGTCTGTATCTTTTTTGCCATAACACGAGAAAAATCTCTATCATTGATGTACGTCATAGATAAAAATGGCTTTTTTGCACGCTTTTTAGAAGAAAATCCTATTTCTTTCATTCGTCTAGATATTGTATATCTAGAAAGAGAATTTCCAGCCTCTGTTTTGAATTATTTACTATGGCCAACATAAGTTTTCTTTCGATCCTTCAAAACGGTTAATTTAAGCCTGTGGTCGTCCTTCAAATTGGATGCTCTAGGGCGACCAGATCCAGATTTCCCTTTTACCAAGTGTTTGACTTTGAATCTTCGACCAATTCATTTCATTACAGAAACAGATGATGTTTTCACATTTTCTTTTCTTAAAATATTAAAAATCTGCTTGTAAATCATTTTCGGCTGACTTAATCCTACAATTCGTTTTTTTTATATCCTCGCCAAGATGCAGTCTTACCATTTTTAAGATTAATTTGTCCGCTTATTATTATACGCTATAATAATGATGATCTGCAAAATAGAAATTTTCAGTTAAAATTAACAATAGTTCATAGAAAAATATTGAAAAATCCATTTCTTCCTTTCATGCTTGGCCCCTTTTTTTTTTTTTTTTTTGCTCATGAGTTTATATGTATGAGTGTATAGTCAATAAGTTTACAGACTTTTTTTCGTATGGACACTTTTATTAATAGTACACACATGAAACTCTAGTCCCCTTTGAAGTAATCTTCTCCGGCTGCAATGCACTTGTACTGTTCCAACAACTTTTGGAAAGCCCATGGAAGTTTTCTTGTGTGAACATGTCAGTGACCCTCGTCACAGCCTATTTCATCTCTTTAATTGTCTCATAATGATAGCCTCTAAGGTTTTCATTGAGCTTAGGGAATAACATAGTCACAGGGAGCAAGGTCTGGACTATAGGGAGGGTGAGGAACTGTCTTGATGCTCCTGTCAATGTCTTTCTTTCTGATCTCATCTGAGCACCCTTGGGACAAACTTTACGTAAATCTTCTGCATTTTACGTTCCTTGTGAATAATTGTGTGTACAGTTCCCACACTGACATCAAACTGTGCACTTACTGTCTCTATCGACACATGACAGTCCTTATCATGAAATTCTTTATTTTGTCAATCAACTCTGGTGTTCTGACTTCCTAACTACCCTCCACACCTCATCATCCCCCACCGACTCCCTACCTTCCTTTAATCCCTTATACCACTCAGAAACTGATAATCGATTTATGCAAAATGGTTCAAAAGCAGTCTGAAGCATTCCATAAGTTTCTGTGGCATTTTTTTTTTTTTTTTTTTTTTTTTTTAAAGGTTAATGCAGAATTTTATTGCATATCGTTCTTATAAAGTGTCTTCACGTCCAGATTGTATTTTTGAAATCTACCAGCTGTGACACTCAGGCTTTAGTCGTGTGTATTCCAGTTCCTGCTGTAGCTGTTCATTTGAACCTGAAATTATAAAAGTTGGTCAGTCATCTCATAAGATGTATAGCAATAACATACTGAATTTTCAAGAGTTTACGACAATTTTAAGTGACAACCCAACAATCATAGGCTGTTTCATCACTGGGCATAAAAGCTTGTATCTGACATAGGCATTAATTTTTGCACAACTTCAAGTTTTTACATGACCCGTCGCTAGAGTTTCAAGAAGCAATAACTTTTGCAAGTGAGGAAATAAAATTTTTGATAGATTCAATAAAGGGTTCTGTTCAAAATTCCATATAGACTCCCAAATTTCACAGGTCACACCCGCAGAAGATTAGAGATCACATTGCCCAGCATGCATGGACAAAATCAAAGATGAGAATAGTTGTCCAAATAAGCAAATTGTCAATCGTCATTGCAAAGATTTTAAAATATAAATCTGTAAAATTGGAGTCGTTCGTATAAATGGATTTTTTTCCCATAATTCTTTTATCATTGTTACCATCAGACTACTTTTATGATTTTAAATGGCAATCCATCGTCAGATGATTAACAGATTGTATCAATATTTTTTCTTTGTCGTTATTTGCGGTTGTGCGTTGTTGGGATTTGTTTTCAATAACCATTTTTTTGCTCATCCTCCTCCAGTCAGATTCATTTGGTAAATTCGGGGTAAGAAAGAAAACGCTTGTTAATTGTGCTACTGGCATTTTGTGAAAGTTTAAATTAACTGTGTCAACCATGAATAATGCCAACTCTTTTATTAATGTGTGGCTGCGGAAGTTAAAGAATATTTGAAATATTCGATTCACATAATAGCCAGGACTTTGGCTTTTTTTTCTTTTTTTTTTTTTCAATTGTTTATTTATTTATTTTTTTTTTTTCATAGACAATTGAAAAAAAAAAGTGCTTTATTAAATCTACAAAGGTTACATAGTCGACTTAATTTGCTTTGTATAAAATATGATTGCAACGTTTATTGTTTGTGATTGACATATTGAATGTCACAGGCGAATCTTTAACCCATTAGTCCCCCCCCCTTTTTTTTATCAGAAATCTTTTGTAAATACAATATTTTTTAGCAAATTTACTTTCAAGGATTTACTTGACTTTATAGGATAGAACATTCATATAAATACAGGGTGAAACGACAAGAGTGTTGCCTTAGAAAAGACATTCCATTTCCGTTTGATGAAAACCAGTTTTCTTTTTATGTTGGCCAGCTGTGTACAAATCCCAAGAGCAATAGGAGCCTTCTATCATGTCTGAAAGTGACACAATGTTCAACGAGCGAGATCAGAGATGTGCAGGTGTACAACTCCTGCTCTCTATCGATTCAAGTTATGAGAGCAGGACCATTGCCAGCACCCTTAATATGCATTGCTGGATTGTCACGAATAACAGGGACTTGCCTACATTGATGAAAACAAAGTTTCCAGCCATGGTTATGATCTTTGGTGTGCTTTCAAGTGAAGGCCACATCACGCCACCTCACATCTTCGAAGTCAGCTTGAAAGTTAACACTAAAGTGTACCTGGATGTGCTGAAGTGTGTGGTGATCCCTTGGTGTAATCAAGTGGCTGCTGACAGACCCTAGGTGTGGCAGCAGAACTTGTGTTGGCCTAAAGTTCAGAGAGACCTAGGCTTAGCTTCAGAAGAAGTGCTACGACTTTGTACTTTTCTCTCACCAGCTCTCCTTTGCCCGACCTGAACCTGCTGGACTACTTTGTTTGGTCATACATAGAGAATATCACCAACATGACCTCCCACAACACCAAAGTCAGCCTGATCGCCACCATCCGCCATGTATTTGCTGAGCTCCTGCCAGTGCTTGTGGAAAAGAAATGCTCCCAATTCCGGACCCGTATCAAGGTGGTGATTGAGGCTGAAGGTAGCTACATTGAATAGATATCAGATCTACTACATAATAAAGTTACCTGAATTGATTTTTTTTTTCAATAAAAGTTTTAAAATAAAGGTTTTTTTTTTTTTTTAGGGTGACACTTTTATTGTTCCAACTTATATATATGTCTTATTTGTAGTATTCCGTATTTTACTGGGTTTATATAATTCAGTAATCGTTCATATACCAACAAATTTTAAGCCAAAAAAAAGCTGACTTGAACTGTAAGCTACAAAATTATCATATTTCATAATTGAGCATTCATATATTGTTTTAACAAAAACCAAGACTTTAAAGAATGGGTTGATAGCAACAAATAGTGTATTTCATCCTTAGTTACAATTGTTCCAAGACTATTCGGACAAAATCAAACCATATATTGTTTGAAAATTTTCACAAGAACAGCGCTTGTAGAAAAGAAATGCTCCCTATATATATGCATGTGTGTGTTTGTGTATGTATATAATGGACTCTTCCTTCAAATCCCGAGCAAATGCAACTCAAAAAGCCATTGATTTCACTTCTGAAGGAAATATAAGTTTTCTGAACGTTCCCTAAGCAACACAATAGTGAGCAATTAGGCATTAATAATTACGCATAAAAGCAGTCATCGACACCGACGAGTGTGGTTGGTTCTACACAAAGCCTTCACCACTATAAACAAATCATCTGTGTGGATTTCCGAACAACTTAGTTGTTGTGACGGAAGCTCATACATTGAGATCGACGGAAGAGTGCATCATATATATAGCCACTCTCAAGTGACCACATCTGAAAGGACTTCGTGTTGTCTATGTTTTAATGGATGACCTCATCATTTTACTTCTTCATTGTTTATGCATTTCGTAAATGAACTGGCTGAAAGCAGCCACAACTCTTGCCTTCTTCATGTGTGTGAACCAATTCAAAGCTGTCAGTGAATACCAACATGGTTTACAACGACAGTTATCAGCACATTGCTATGGTGCAGTCTGACTCTGATCATGCATTTCAACCAAGAAAGATAGTTTATGTAACTATCCTGCCGAGAAATTGTTCGAAATTTCCATTTTCTAAAAAAAAAAAAAATAATTTTGATAAAACAATTTATGAAAACTAACAACTTTATCCTCCACCTCAGAGATTGCGTTGCACATCGATCAAGTTGTTTGTTGATCGAAAGTATCCTCTTGAGGTTTTGTTGTTCAGTAGAACTTTGCCTAGTAACAGCGTGAAATCCAATTTTACTATCATCATCATCATCTGTCATAATTTTGTTCATCAGAATCAGATTTAAATTTCAACATCGATTGATGATATGCAGAAACAAAATTTGTTTCCATACACCATTATTGTCTCCCTCTACTACCTCGCGTGTCCAATTTTAGATCCTTTGCTTCACAAAAACCTTTAATGCTTATTTTTTATTGATTGACACCTGTTGTATCAACCTGTCATTGTTTGAGTCTTATTTTTTTTCACTTATTGATACGAGTGATGTGACAATTTTTTCACTTATTGATACGAGTTATGTGACAATTTTTTCACTTATTGATACGAGTGATGTGACAATTGTTTTCACTTATTGATACGAGTGATGTGACAATTGTTTCACTTATTGATACAAGTGATATGACAATTTTTTCACTTATTGATACGAGTGATGTGACAATTTTTTCACTTATTGATACGAGTGATGTGACAATTTTTTCACTTATTGATACGAGTGATGTGACAATTTTTTCACTTATTGATACGAGTGATGTGACAATTGTTTCACTTATTGATACGAGTGATGTGACAATTGTTTCACTTATTGATACGAGTGATGTGACAATTGTTTCACTTATTGATACGAGTGATGTGACAATTGTTTCACTTATTGATACGAGTGATGTGACAATTTTTTCACTTATTGATACGAGTGATGTGACAATTTTTTCACTTATTGATACGAGTGATGTGACAATTTTTTCACTTATTGATACGAGTGATGTGACAATTGTTTCACTTATTGATACGAGTGATGTGACAATTTTTTCACTTATTGATACGAGTGATGTGACAATTTTTTCACTTATTGATACGAGTGATGTGACAATTGTTTCACTTATTGATACGAGTGATGTGACAATTTTTTCACTTATTGATACGAGTGATGTGACAATTGTTTCACTTATTGATACGAGTGATGTGACAATTGTTTTCACTTATTGATACGAGTGATGTGACAATTGTTTCACTTATTGATACGAGTGATGTGACAATTGTTTCACTTATTGATACGAGTGATGTGACAATTGTTTCACTTATTGATACGAGTGATGTGACAATTGTTTCACTTATTGATACGAGTGATGTGACAATTGTTTTCACTTATTGATACGAGTGATGTGACAATTGTTTCACTTATTGATACGAGTGATGTGACAATTGTTTCACTTATTGATACGAGTGATGTGACAATTGTTTCACTTATTGATACGAGTGATGTGACAATTGTTTCACTTATTGATACGAGTGATGTGACAATTGTTTCACTTATTGATACGAGTGATGTGACAATTTTTTCACTTATTGATACGAGTGATGTGACAATTGTTTCACTTATTGATACGAGTGATGTGACAATTTTTTCACTTATTGATACGAGTGATGTGACAATTGTTTCACTTATTGATACGAGTGATGTGACAATTTTTTCACTTATTGATACGAGTGATGTGACAATTTTTTCACTTATTGATACGAGTGATGTGACAATTTTTTCACTTATTGATACGAGTGATGTGACAATTTTTTCACTTATTGATACGAGTGATGTGACAATTTTTTCACTTATTGATACGAGTGATGTGACAATTGTTTCACTTATTGATACGAGTGATGTGACAATTGTTTCACTTATTGATACGAGTGATGTGACAATTGTTTCACTTATTGATACGAGTGATGTGACAATTGTTTCACTTATTGATACGAGTGATGTGACAATTTTTTCACTTATTGATACGAGTGATGTGACAATTTTTTCACTTATTGATACGAGTGATGTGACAATTGTTTCACTTATTGATACGAGTGATGTGACAATTGTTTCACTTATTGATACGAGTGATGTGACAATTGTTTCACTTATTGATACGAGTGATGTGACAATTGTTTCACTTATTGATACGAGTGATGTGACAATTGTTTCACTTATTGATACGAGTGATGTGACAATTTTTTCACTTATTGATACGAGTGATGTGACAATTTTTTCACTTATTGATACGAGTGATGTGACAATTTTTTCACTTATTGATACGAGTGATGTGACAATTTTTTCACTTATTGATACGAGTGATGTGACAATTTTTTCACTTATTGATACGAGTGATGTGACAATTTTTTCACTTATTGATACGAGTGATGTGACAATTGTTTCACTTATTGATACGAGTGATGTGACAATTTTTTCACTTATTGATACGAGTGATGTGACAATTGTTTCACTTATTGATACGAGTGATGTGACAATTGTTTTCACTTATTGATACGAGTGATGTGACAATTGTTTCACTTATTGATACGAGTGATGTGACAATTGTTTCACTTATTGATACGAGTGATGTGACAATTGTTTCACTTATTGATACGAGTGATGTGACAATTGTTTCACTTATTGATACGAGTGATGTGACAATTGTTTTCACTTATTGATACGAGTGATGTGACAATTGTTTCACTTATTGATACGAGTGATGTGACAATTGTTTCACTTATTGATACGAGTGATGTGACAATTGTTTCACTTATTGATACGAGTGATGTGACAATTGTTTCACTTATTGATACGAGTGATGTGACAATTTTTTCACTTATTGATACGAGTGATGTGACAATTGTTTCACTTATTGATACGAGTGATGTGACAATTTTTTCACTTATTGATACGAGTGATGTGACAATTGTTTCACTTATTGATACGAGTGATGTGACAATTTTTTCACTTATTGATACGAGTGATGTGACAATTTTTTCACTTATTGATACGAGTGATGTGACAATTTTTTCACTTATTGATACGAGTGATGTGACAATTTTTTCACTTATTGATACGAGTGATGTGACAATTTTTTCACTTATTGATACGAGTGATGTGACAATTGTTTCACTTATTGATACGAGTGATGTGACAATTGTTTCACTTATTGATACGAGTGATGTGACAATTGTTTCACTTATTGATACGAGTGATGTGACAATTGTTTCACTTATTGATACGAGTGATGTGACAATTTTTTCACTTATTGATACGAGTGATGTGACAATTTTTTCACTTATTGATACGAGTGATGTGACAATTGTTTCACTTATTGATACGAGTGATGTGACAATTGTTTCACTTATTGATACGAGTGATGTGACAATTGTTTCACTTATTGATACGAGTGATGTGACAATTGTTTCACTTATTGATACGAGTGATGTGACAATTGTTTCACTTATTGATACGAGTGATGTGACAATTGTTTCACTTATTGATACGAGTGATGTGACAATTTTTTCACTTATTGATACGAGTGATGTGACAATTTTTTCACTTATTGATACGAGTGATGTGACAATTTTTTCACTTATTGATACGAGTGATGTGACAATTTTTTCACTTATTGATACGAGTGATGTGACAATTGTTTCACTTATTGATACGAGTGATGTGACAATTGTTTCACTTATTGATACGAGTGATGTGACAATTGTTTCACTTATTGATACGAGTGATGTGACAATTGTTTCACTTATTGATACGAGTGATGTGACAATTTTTTCACTTATTGATACGAGTGATGTGACAATTTTTTCACTTATTGATACGAGTGATGTGACAATTGTTTCACTTATTGATACGAGTGATGTGACAATTGTTTCACTTATTGATACGAGTGATGTGACAATTGTTTCACTTATTGATACGAGTGATGTGACAATTGTTTCACTTATTGATACGAGTGATGTGACAATTGTTTCACTTATTGATACGAGTGATGTGACAATTGTTTCACTTATTGATACGAGTGATGTGACAATTGTTTCACTTATTGATACGAGTGATGTGACAATTTTTTCACTTATTGATACGAGTGATGTGACAATTTTTTCACTTATTGATACGAGTGATGTGACAATTTTTTCACTTATTGATACGAGTGATGTGACAATTGTTTCACTTATTGATACGAGTGATGTGACAATTGTTTCACTTATTGATACGAGTGATGTGACAATTTTTTCACTTATTGATACGAGTGATGTGACAATTTTTTCACTTATTGATACGAGTGATGTGACAATTGTTTCACTTATTGATACGAGTGATGTGACAATTGTTTCACTTATTGATACGAGTGATGTGACAATTGTTTCACTTATTGATACGAGTGATGTGACAATTTTTTCACTTATTGATACGAGTTATGTGACAATTTTTTCACTTATTGATACGAGTTATGTGACAATTGTTTCACTTATTGATACGAGTGATGTGACAATTGTTTCACTTATTGATACGAGTGATGTGACAATTTTTTCACTTATTGATACGAGTGATGTGACAATTTTTTCACTTATTGATACGAGTGATGTGACAATTTTTTCACTTATTGATACGAGTGATGTGACAATTGTTTCACTTATTGATACGAGTGATGTGACAATTGTTTCACTTATTGATACGAGTTATGTGACAATTGTTTCACTTATTGATACGAGTTATGTGACAATTTTTTCACTTATTGATACGAGTTATGTGACAATTTTTTCACTTATTGATACGAGTGATGTGACAATTGTTTCACTTATTGATACGAGTGATGTGACAATTGTTTCACTTATTGATACGAGTGATGTGACAATTTTTTCACTTATTGATACGAGTGATGTGACAATTGTTTCACTTATTGATACGAGTGATGTGACAATTGTTTCACTTATTGATACGAGTGATGTGACAATTCCAATATTTTTCCCAATTGCGTACTGAATTCCTGATTCTGATCCTTTATAAATCTCTAAATATTTAATCATAAAAAAGTTATTTTTTCCTGATTACACATTAAATGTGCAGATATTTTTGCGGACGTAAAAATACACTTTTGTGGGGGATGGTATATACATTTTAGTTTTAGTGGTCGTTTAAAATCAATATATATTTATTATTTTATTAGTAGTACCACCAGTGGAAGGTATTGTTTTAAAGAAAATAAAATACAAAAAAAAAAAGACAAAAGATTTGTTTTGGCATCGGAAAATGAACACAATTTCCGATACCCCAAAAAGTTCTGATTTTTCTACTTCTGAGTAATTGCCCCCAACACTAATTGATACCCCCCCCCCACTTTTTTTTATTATTTCTTATAAGAAAATATTTGCACTTTCAGAAAGATCAGGTTTTTTTTTCTCTTAAGTCATATAAAAAATTATGCCCCCCCCCCACACACAGGTGATATCTATTCTGATAACTTTATTACGATAAAATCATTTTATATCCCTGAGTTGTTTGTATCCCTAATTGATTTCCATACTTGTTACGTTGGAATCTTTCACCATCCATCATCGCCAGAAAACATTTCAGTTTCTTCATCTCTTCAGTGTCAGCTTCCGTGCTTGAACTGTGCATCACAATTTTCAAAATGAATGTGCTAAAGTTGCACCCATTTTTTGCATCAAAAGTCTAAGCACTGTTTTAACTCAACTTTAATAAACGCATCTTTTCTACCATTTATTTATACGTGATATCAGTTGCATGCTTAGCTAATTTGCATATTGAGTTTGAAAAGGTACATTTTATTAATGATTGATTGGTTTTTATTCAATAACTAGCTGTACTTAGCCATACGTTGCCACGGCTCAGTTTGGTTTGGTGGGGGGCAGAAATGTATGTTTGCAATATACTTGGTTTCCCAATACTTGTGAATACACATTTTTGGTTGTTCCATTTGTTGTGCAGTTATAAATATTCTGATTTGCTGATTCTAGAATGTGCAACATGTGATTACCCGTGTGAAAAGAAAACAGTGTGTAGATGTAAGCCACACAATTATAAAGATTGTCCCTCAACTTTGTTGATTGCAAATTGAGAATTGAATCTCTTAAATTGAAATGACATATCTGTTGGAATCATACATGGAATGATAATGTCTTCACCTTTGAAGGACGCTGTCAAGTTTGTTTTGAGCACAAAACAACAAATAATTCTGTTTCGTGATTTTATTACCAACACAAATATTCATTTGCAGACTGTTATCCTCATCTTCGTAGTTCTTGTTTCATCACGTTTTGGCCAACTATGCCTCTGGCCTTCTTCAGGTTGTTAACTGCGACGGGATAAGAATGCTGAGTCGCCACCTGAAGAAGGCCAGAGGAATAGTTGGCCGAAACGTGATGAAACCCGAACAGCTATGAAGATGAGGATAATGGTTTGCAAATAAACAAATTACTCATCTCAAAGGATTCCAATAAAAAAAAATAACAAATATTTATCGTTTGCATTCTAACATTCCTTTTGTTAAAGAGACTTAATTTTCAACATGTTGCAATCTTTTTAACATGTTGCAATCTTTTTAACATGTTGCAATCTTTTTAACATGTTGCAATCTTTTTCGAAATTGCATGTGAAAAGGCAAATTCTTTCTTTTCCTTTCTTTACGATCACATTTAAAAGATGAATATATATGTGTCTGTTGGCTGTGGGTAGCAATCCGTGATGTCTAAGAACAGGATCCTAGTAGGTGAGCAGCCAATACGACTGACACCCACTCCAAATATGATAGCAGTGACTGAGATTCAATCAATTTGAAAGATTGGAACTCAACATGGATCTGATATACTTGGAGAGCAGAAACGACAGAGTGCAGGTACTTGAGGACCCTCTTAAAAAATGCGTGCATATGTTCGATGTAGTCTTTGTCATTATGAGGAGAATAGCTTTTCTCTTGCCATAAAGTCAATCCATAATCGCCATTAAAGGTTGGGGAGCCTTAAGAGAATAAAAAAAACAATGGTCTCCATTTTTAAAAAGCATGTTTTGTTTTTATAGTTTTTTATAAATTTTTTCTGTCATTTAATTCTCTTTTTTTATATTTTTATCTTCAAACTATTGTTCTAAACATCGATATATTTAGTTTACATTTTGGCTGATGTGATCTGCCACCTTCTTTCAGTTCATTGTTGATTATTTGTCTGCGCTGATGTTGCATACTTAAATCTGATGCAATTTTGTGTGTAGCTGACGAGAATAATAGCATCACGCATGCCACAAACGGTTCATATATATTCACACCCCGAACAAAGCATGTTGCCGCTGAGATATAAAGAACTGTAAGTTAGGAGACATATTTATAAGGATATTGTGAGTGAAGAGTTGTACAGCAAGTAGTTTGTTCACATTACATTTAAATTTCTGCAGTCAGGAGCAAAGAGAGAATTCAGTCTTTCTGGATCTGGAGACCTCTAAAGTGAAGGAGTGGGATTTTGCTCCTTGTTGGGTTTGGTTGGGAGTATTTAACGTAGAGAGAGATAACTAGTGGAGCAAATTGGTTGGGAGTATTTAACGTAGAGAGAGATAATCAGTGGAGCAAATTCACTAGGAGTATTTAATGTAGATAGATCACCTGTGTAGCAAATTCGTTGTAGTACATTCCATTGAAGTACTTGTCAACCAAGTACAGAAATATATAATTTTGTGATGAGACAGGGGCTGGAGTTTGGTAGATGGTGTGGAACCTATTAGATTAGTGACTTTTTTGGCTTTGCTTAAGAAAGTGAAACAAGTGCTTGATGCAGCAACCGAGATATTACAATATTTCATGCATGAATGGTGGCTTTGTAGAGATATAGGATGCTTCCAGGTATGAGAAGTTTTCTCGCCTGGTAAAGGGATCCTACTTGTTTAAAGCAGACTTTGCAGTATTTACTACTTATTTCAATTCATGTTCCTTTTGAATGTTCGATTCTCGAGAGAAAGGTACTGCAAGCTGTGGTAGTTGTTAAGGTTTCTTATAATTGTTAAAGGTTTTTTTGTTGTCTTGGTACAACCATTTATGGCACCATTCCTCTACAGACTGAAAATACATTTTCTAAGAATTCATTGTTTTGGATGTGTGTATGTGTGTGCATTCTATTTGCCTGTGTGTTGAGAATAGAGCATGATATTATTATTAGTATCTTTTCAATAATTTTTTTTTTTTTTGCTTCAGTTTCTTTCTGAAAATATTTATACTGCCTAAGAATATTGTTAGTAGAAACCTTTTCTTTGTATTCACCTAAATAGACGCATAAACATAGGCCCTTAATAATAAAAAAGTTTTAACATTTCATCGATTAAACTTAAAGAAATTATTTACTGTAAGATTGAGTTAAATATTTTTCATTCTAACTTCGACTTGCATCTACGTTTCTATTACTATCGCTATAATGAGGCATATATTATTTTCAAGGTTACAAGGGGCCTTTTATTATTCATCAGGAACAGATCATTGTTGGCATCTTACATTCGTACAAATTTGAAACGACTATTTTAAATTCTTTTTTAGATTTACAACGTTTCCGTTGCATGTATCCATTTTTTTATTTTTTTTTGCTCTGACATGCAATATTTTAAAATCACAAAGCTATAAAATCTAAACGGAGTGGTGGCCTATTTATAACTTGTCGGTGGAAACCAATTAATAAAATACATTTCTTATCAACTATAAATAAACTTTGCACATTGAAAAAGGTTGCAATATAATTTTGGATCATAAACTGTTTTAATATGTACCTGAGACATTAAATGTGTTTTTAATATGTTCGAAAATTGGTCAAATAAAACAAAATTAGGTTGTCCATTTTGGAAAAATGCTCCAACCAACTTATTGTATTTAAATCCCCCCCCCCACACACGTAAATACCCTCAAACAACCTGACAAGCAGCAAAATCTCACCCTTTCACTGTAGAGGCCCTCGGCTGCTAAAAAAGCTTTCTTTTCTCAGACTGCTTCACTTTTGGAATTCCCTTTCTTATCCCTGTTTTCCTCAACTATACAAACATGCAGAAATTAAAAAAAAATTTTTTTTTATTTATTATTATTATTTTTTTTTGTATTACATTTTCACCCCAAACAAGGTACATTGCCACTTTGGTGTAGGGGGCTACTATCAGGGGTAACATCTACTGGGGTACTATGTGGGGATTTGGGCAACAAGATGTTTGTTCACGTATACTTGAACTTCTGCATGTCAGTACAGTTGGAAGCAGGGACCTGGAATGGAATTCCAGAGTCTAGCGGTTCTTGGGAAGAAACTACTGGAGTAGAAAGATCTTTTACATCTAGGGATCTCTACTGTGTGGGGGTGAGATTTAGCTGTCTGTCGGATTTGTCGAAGGTGTTTACGTTGTGAGGGCACAAGTGCTTGCAGTTTGTCAGAGCATTCTCCATTAAACTACTTGTAGAAAAGGCAGAGGGATGCAACATTTCGTCGATGAGACAGAGGCTGAAGCTTAAATGCCAGTTCAGGGCCTATCAGATTGGCGACTCTCTTTTGAACCTTGTCAAGAAGCGAGAGACTAGTAGCCGATGCACAGCAATACTCCACACATGGGCGAATGGTGGCCTTATAGAGGTACAGTATACTTTCGGGTGTTAGTAATTTTCTAGCATGGTAGAGAGAGCCTACCTTCTTTGCAGCGGCCCTGGCAATGCTTTCAATGTAATTGTTCCAACTCATGTTTCCTGTGAACGTTAGGCCAAGGAGTTTGAAAGATATACTCTCAGATAAAGAGTCGTTGGCCATTGCTATAGGTGGTAGAGAAGGTTTCTTGTAATTATTGAAGGAAACTAGTTTAGTCTTGGTGGCATTGACCATCCATTTTTGTCCCCATTCCACTACAGATTGGAGGTCATCCTCTAGTGTTTTTGCCATTTCTTTAGATATGTGTTTATTTGTTTTCCTATCGTGCCTGTTATACAGTGTTATGTCATCAGCATATATACCCATCTCAGAGTCAATTTTGTCGGGGAGGTCATTTATGAATATTAGGAACAGCAGAGGTCCAAGGATAGACCTTTGGGGCACTCCCGCATTTATATCATATTGTTTAGATGTACGACCGTCGAGGACAACCTGGATTTTTCTCTTATCTAAGAAGGATTTAATTATGTTAAGTATTCTACCAGTGATACCGTATGATCTAATTTTCCTGAGGAGACCCTCATGCCACACCCTGTCAAAAGCCTTAGATATATCTAGAGCTACTGCTCTGCCCTCCCCTGCTTTGTCCAGTGAATGGTATATATGTTCAGAGATTAGTTAGGATGTCTGCTGTTGAACGGGCTTGTCTAAATCCATATTGTTGGTCAGTCAGAAGTTTAGCATCTGTAAGGTGATGAACTAGAGCATGGTTAATTAAGGTCTCAAATATTTTGGCAAAAAGTGGGAGGAGGCTAATGGAGTGATAATTTAATGGGTGCGTTCTTTCGTCAGAATTCTTGAATACTGGTACCATAGAAGCAGTTTTCCAACAGCCCCAAAAGCAAGATTCATTAAGGCATTTATTGTAGAGTTTGGAGAGAACTGGAGCTACTTCGGCTGAACAAACCTCTTGCTGCACACTTTCCACTTGGGATTCCAACTAATTCAGCCTCAAATCACAGTAACCCTTTACGTCTTGGTGGAAATGTTTTTTTTTGGGGGGGGGGATCGTGTTCATTTGGGGAGACTATTTTATTGCGATGAAAATTATTTTCAAATAGATTTCGATTTATGTATTCATTTTTTTGCAGACTGTTATTCTCATATTTGTTGTTTCATCACGTTTCGGCCAACTTATCCTTTGGCCTTCTTCATGTGGTTAACTACAACTGGATAGGAATGCTGAAACAACAACAGCTATGAAGATGACAGTCTGCAAAAAAAAAAATGATTATGCAAATTATGAAGTCTCATCTCAAAGGATTAAAAAAAAAAAGTTTCAATTTAATTTTTTTTTTTACTTCATGACTATGCATGTTAAGATGAGCATCACATTCTTTAAGAAATTGATGTTTACTGAATGAACTGTAAATGATAAATTCAAAGTTAACCTTTTTTATTTCATTGGTTTTTCATGCAATAGGATTTTAAGAGTTCAGTTTAAAAATTTATGGTATCTTTCAGTCAAGTTGGCAAGAAAACAAAAACAAAAAACTGATCAAAATTCCTTAAATTATTTTATTTTTTTGAATGCTTAAAATTTGGGGCTTAAGTATGCGCATGCGATTGTGTGTCTGGCATGCATGATCATTCCGCTCGCTGTGCTGGTTCAAAATTGTTTTTCAAGTTGGTCAGTTTTACAAGACAAGAATTCTGCCTCTAAACAAAATCACGTTATTTCAGTTTAAAAACAAAGGTTTTTCTTTCGACGTTCAAATGTGCTTGTTTTCATACGTTGAGCAGCAGATTTTTAAAATAAGTTTTTTGCCCAATCAAATCTAAACATAAAAGTCCAATCAACATGATTCTTTAGCTAAAAGTACCAAGGGCTCACTTTGCCTAGAGAGGCAGACCGAACAACACATTGAACTCTAATTGACTGCCCTATCCCCAGAGGGCTGGGTTTAACTCCCTCCCTTGCCCTTAGGCTCAAATCCTAGACGTCCATCCTCCTCTAGGTCACTCTCAGCTGGGCAGGCAATCTCCATTTGACCACACTAAAATGGACCACTGGAAATAATGGTTATCCATAAACATTTTTTTATTTATTACTTTTATTGGAGGGGATCATGCACATTGTTGTTTTTTTTTTTTTTTTTTTTTTTTAATACACATTTTTAAATGTTAACTAAAGTGTTTTTAACATTTTTTTTATTCATTATTCATGGGGACTTCAATTCTTTACTTATCAACCATTTCATGAAACAAAACAAATTTAGCTCAATCTACAATAATGCAGTACCTATTTACTATGCCTCCCCACGGGACAGAGTTAGACACCAGGGTCGTTCAGTAGTAGATAATCATAGTTGTATTTTTTTTTTTTTTTGGATGGGGGGTGGGGGGTGTTGTAACAAATCTGTTTTGGCATTATGCAATCTTTCCCACCGAGCAACGCCAATACACGGATCCTGCTAGTTGTTGGAGAAAGTCATTGAAACTCTCTTTAAAATTCTCATTGAATTAGAAGATTAAAAAGTTTTAGAAACTTTTTACATTCAATCATTTTATCAATATTAAAACAAAACATTCTCATGGTAAAATAAGTTTTAAAAAAAGTTTGGTTCAATTAATAATTAAACGACCAAACGATACTGTAATAATTTTACATTAAAACATATCCGTTAAAAAACGTTATAATGGAGGGGGGGATGCTAAACTGAAAAAAAAAAAAAAGAAAAGATATATCTCGCCATCGTCGAGTAATTAGTTATTTTGAACGAATAAATAAAAATAAACAAATAATCAAAAACAATTTAGCTAAAAATATAAACTTAGTCATCGTAGATAAAAAAAAATTGATAATTTTGATAAAATTTCTAAGAATAGAATTTGCTTGGATGCTTTTTATTAAACCTGTTTGAGGGTGGCTCAGTGGTAAACAACATGGATTGACAATCTGTGTGCTAGGTTCGAATCCAGTTAATTCCACAGTAACAGTTTCATCAAACTCGTACTTGACTTTGTATCCAACTTCCAAAGAGTTAGGGTAAATAAGTCGAGTTATGAAAGACTTGATGCAAACTTTCCAACTCAAAAAATGATCAAAAGTTTTGATGAATAAAATAAATGAAATTAATTTCGTTTGGAGGTTTTGACAGAAATCAGATTCGTACGAATGATAGGAGTCAGTTGGATTTTTAAATCCCCAAAGAATCAAGTCTGAATATTGGAAGAATTTAAAGATAAGTCTTAGTTGGATAATGTGGAATTTTAGGAGCTGGAGTCGGATCTTATACGTTCTGACTGCAAAATCCTAGTTTTCATAATTTATTCACACAGAATAAAATTAAAAAAAAAAAAAAAAATTTTTTTTTTTTTTACATGTTTATTTCATTAATTTAGAAAATTTAATTCGCAATAAATATTGAAGTTCAAATTTTTACATGTTAAAAAGTTAATCTATTTTTTTTCTTTTATTCCGTTTAATATTTTGTACTTCCTTCCTCAATTTCGTCTCTACGTTATGCTTTGAAAAAGGCCAAATTTGCAACGCTTGGCTTTAAAAAGGCCAATCTGGCAACCCTGGTTACGAATACGAAAGTGACCTCCCTTTGATGTATCATCTTTTTTAAAGATCATAATATGTGATCATGGTCATAATAGTGTGAGATAGGAACTCGTAAGCATTTTTTTTTTCACGAATGAAATAAGTCAGCAAAATATTACATAAAAATAGGGAATGTTGGTAAGAAACAGGAAGCCCCCCCCCCCACCTTTTCTATCAAGAGGTACTGGATTGAACGAGTAAATTAAAAATTGTCTCTTGCAGTATGATTTCATTTTTTTCTATTGAACTATGTAGCATAATATTTCTTTCGGAGTATTAGAACATATTTTTGTCATTTGGGTCAGTTCTATATTTCAAATACAATGGGCAATATTTACATAGAAATGTTAAACTCATATGTGTTGTATGTTATTTGCTTTTTCTGCCTAAAAAAAAAAAATTAAGTCTTTGCGCTATCCAGTAAAATAATCAGATTTGCAAAAAAACATTTACTGATTTTCCATGGAATTTCCACAGGTCCTGCTTGTTCTAAATTTGTTTATACTGCCAAGTTTAAAGGTGCCAATATGTGGATATAGTTGAAACTCCAAGAAGTTTGATCAGATGTCCTGCTGGCTAATTAAATTGAAAGGCAGCTTGACGTGTTCCCTAATGATGGCGATAAAAATGTTTAAAAGAAAACAACGTTACAGTTAAGATACGAACAATAATTCATCCCCTCTAAAAATGTTTTTATCGCAAATTGAATAGAATTTCAAGATACGAGGTGCCTTTAATAAGTTTCCAGATTTTTTTCGTATGGGCACTTTCTTTTTTTTTTATATAGTAAACACATGGAACTTTATTCCCCTTCGAAGTAATCTCCTCCGGCTGCAATGCACTTGTATCGTTCCAACAACTTCTGAAAGGCCCCATGGAAGCCCTCTTATGTGAACGTGTCAAGGACCCTCGTCACAGCCTCTTTCATCTCCTCAATTGTCTCATAACGACAACCTCTAAGGTTTTCCTTGACCTAAGGAATAACAAAAAGTCACAGGGAGCAAAGTCTAAACCAGGGGTGGGCAAACTATGGCCCGCGGGCCGCATGTGGCCCGCCAAAGAAATTCGCACGGCCCTCCAAGTATTGAATATTGAATGCCCAAAAGGATTTTATATTCAGTAATGTGAAAGCGGAATTTAAGTAATCAGTGAATTGTTCTTCTTGCTGGCTCTCTTTCTCTTTTTTTTTTTTTTTTTTTTTTTTTTCTTGCCCCCCCCCCTTTTTTTTTTTTTTTTTTTTTTGCAGCTGAGAAGTACAGGACGGACAAACTGGCTATTTTCTGTAGATACCGTGTTTTTTTTTCGTTTTTTTTTTTTAAATTTTATTTTACAGTTATTTTTTACTAACACCATGATTGGAAAAATTTTGACGTTGAATGCGATCACGCCATGTTTACATTTTTTACGAAATATATTGTCCTTTAAAACTTTTACACATTTACAGCAAAGAACGGAGAAAAAAAACTAAAAACAAATTAAGGAAAGCATGATCTTTATTTTGCTATAAGAATTGCCAAAAATGTATTAAAAGAAATGTAAATTCATTTAATTTAAAAAAAAAAAAAAACTTTTAATTCGCTACTAGTGAATTAAATATTCAAAATAAACATGGCAAATCTGATATTAAATTAAAGTTCATTCAATTTTCTGATCTATAGAACATGCATCTAGGTTTTTTTGGTTTAAATGAGTCGAGCAAAATTTAACGCATATCTGCAACAATTTTAGAACAAGACGCATGAAGAAGAAGAAGAAGAAGAAGAAGAACTAGCATCCATCATATCAATTAAATTTCCAGACTTAATTTTTTTTTTTTTTAATTTAAAAATCTGTCAAAATTCTTCTATTGCATCAATCTTTAAGCTACTTTCAGATTTAATGTGAAATTTTATGCTCTTTCCAATAAATTGTTATATACGAGATAATCGGGCTTTCTTAACTTTATTCCCCCCCCCATTAAAAATGTTCATAAAAATATAAATGATTAATTTACTGAGGTCCAGTAAAATTTGAATTTTTTTTAATGTGGCCCTTGCACTGAAGTTTGCTCACCCCTGGTTTAGACTATAAGGAGGGTGAGGAACTATCTTGGTCAAATAGTCTGTGATAAGGATGAAGTTTTGACGGAAATGCCACTGACCCAATTTGGAGAGTGCTGGCCTCTTCCGACGGAATCTCTTTCTGAACTCTCTTAAAACTTGAGTATAGTATTCCTTGTTGACTGTCCAATCGGAACCCCGTGCATGTAGATCATGTTTTTAGGGTGGATTTGCTCTGTCTGGCCTTTTTGGGTCTGGGAGAGCCAGCATGCTTTCACTGAGAACTCTGTCTCTTGGTCATAGCAGTAGATCCAGCTTTAACCGCAGGTCACCAGAGCATCAAGAACTGCAGGATCTGAATTGATCAGCTCCACCATCTTCTTGTTGTCATAACAACATCTTTCTTTCTGAACTTTTCTGAGCATTCTTTGGGACAAACTTGGTGCAAATCTTTTTCATCTTCAGTTCCTTGCGAATAATTGTGTGTACAGTTCCCACACTGACATCAAAATGTACATTTATTATCTCTATAGAGACACAACGATCCTTATCCATGATATTATTTATTTGGCCAATCAACTCTGATGTTCTAACTTCCTTACCCCTCCTACAACTCTCATCATCCCTCACACTCTCATCATCCCTCACACTCTCATCATCCCTCACACTCTCATCATCCCTCACACTCTCATCATCCCTCACACTCTCTGCATCCCTCACACTCTCTGCATCCCTCACACTCTCATCATCCCTCACACTCTCATCATCCCTCACACTCTCATCATCCCTCACACTCTCATCATCCCTCACACTCTCATCATCCCTCACACTCTCATCATCCCTCACACTCTCATCATCCCTCACACTCTCTGCATCCCTCACACTCTCTGCATCCCTCACACTCTCATCATCCCTCACACTCTCATCATCCCTCACACTCTCATCATCCCTCACACTCTCATCATCCCTCACACTCTCATCATCCCTCACACTCTCTGCATCCCTCACACTCTCATCATCCCTCACACTCTCATCATCCCTCACACTCTCATCATCCCTCACACTCTCATCATCCCTCACACTCTCATCATCCCTCACACTCTCTGCATCCCTCACACTCTCATCATCCCTCACACTCTCATCATCCCTCACACTCTCATCATCCCTCACACTCTCATCATCCCTCACACTCTCATCATCCCTCACACTCTCTGCATCCCTCACACTCTCATCATCCCTCACACTCTCATCATCCCTCACACTCTCATCATCCCTCACACTCTCTGCATCCCTCACACTCTCATCATCCCTCACACTCTCATCATCCCTCACACTCTCATCATCCCTCACACTCTCATCATCCCTCACACTCTCTGCATCCCTCACACTCTCTGCATCCCTCACACTCTCTGCATCCCTCACACTCTCATCATCCCTCACACTCTCATCATCCCTCACACTCTCATCATCCCTCACACTCTCTGCATCCCTCACACTCTCTGCATCCCTCACACTCTCATCATCCCTCACACTCTCATCATCCCTCACACTCTCATCATCCCTCACACTCTCTGCATCCCTCACACTCTCTGCATCCCTCACACTCTCTGCATCCCTCACACTCTCTCCCTCACTCTCTGCATCCCTCACACTCTCATCATCCCTCACACTCTCATCATCCCTCACACTCTCTTCATCCCTCACACTCTCTGCATCCCTCACACTCTCTGCATCCCTCACACTCTCTGCATCCCTCACACTCTCATGCATCCCTCACACTCTCATCATCCCTCACACTCTCATCATCCCTCACACACTCTCATCATCCCTCACACTCTCATCATCCCTCACACTCTCATCATCCCTCACACTCTCATGCATCCCTCACACTCTCATCATCCCTCACACTCTCATCATCCCTCACACTCTCATCATCCCTCACACTCTCATCATCCCTCACACTCTCATCATCCCTCACACTCTCATCATCCCTCACACTCTCATCATCCCTCACACTCTCATCATCCCTCACACTCTCATCATCCCTCACACTCTCATCATCCCTCACACTCTCATCATCCCTCACACTCTCATCATCCCTCACACTCTCATCATCCCTCACACTCTCATCATCCCTCACACTCTCATCATCCCTCACACTCTCATCATCCCTCACACTCTCATCATCCCTCACACTCTCATCATCCCTCACACTCTCATCATCCCTCACACTCTCATCATCCCTCACACTCTCATCATCCCTCACACTCTCATCATCCCTCACACTCTCATCATCCCTCACACTCTCATCATCCCTCACACTCTCATCATCCCTCACACTCTCATCATCCCTCACACTCTCATCATCCCTCACACTCTCATCATCCCTCACACTCTCATCATCCCTCACACTCTCATCATCCCTCACACTCTCATCATCCCTCACACTCTCATCATCCCTCACACTCTCTGCATCCCTCACACTCTCATCATCCCTCACACTCTCATCATCCCTCACACTCTCTGCATCCCTCACACTCTCATCATCCCTCACACTCTCTGCATCCCTCACACTCTCATCATCCCTCACACTCTCATCATCCCTCACACTCTCATCATCCCTCACACTCTCATCATCCCTCACACTCTCATCATCCCTCACACTCTCTGCATCCCTCACACTCTCTATCATCCCTCACACTCTCATCATCCCTCACACTCTCATCATCCCTCACACTCTCATCATCCCTCACACTCTCATGCATCCCTCACACTCTCATCATCCCTCACACTCTCATCATCCCTCACACTCTCATCATCCCTCACACTCTCATCATCCCTCACACTCTCATGCATCCCCTCACACTCTCATCATCCCTCACACTCTCATCATCCCTCACACTCTCATCATCCCTCACACTCTCATCATCCCTCACACTCTCATCATCCCTCACACTCTCATGCATCCCTCACACTCTCATCATCCCTCACACTCTCATCATCCCTCACACTCTCATCATCCCTCACACTCTCATCATCCCTCACACTCTCATCATCCCTCACACTCTCATCATCCCTCACACTCTCATCATCCCTCACACTCTCATCATCCCTCACACTCTCATCATCCCTCACACTCTCATCATCCCTCACACTCTCATCATCCCTCACACTCTCATCATCCCTCACACTCTCATCATCCCTCACACTCTCATCATCCCTCACACTCTCATCATCCCTCACACTCTCATCATCCCTCACACTCTCATCATCCCTCACACTCTCATCATCCCTCACACTCTCATCATCCCTCACACTCTCATCATCCCTCACACTCTCATCACCTCCCTCATCATCCCTCACACTCTCATCATCCTCACACTCTCATCATCCTCACACTCTCATCATCCCTCACACTCTCATCATCCCTCACACTCTCATCATCCCTCACACTCTCATCATCCCTCACACTCTCATCATCCCTCACACTCTCATCATCCCTCACACTCTCATCATCCCTCACACTCTCATCATCCCTCACACTCTCATCATCCCTCACACTCTCATCATCCCTCACACTCTCATCATCCCTCACACTCTCCATCATCCCTCACACTCTCTGCATCCCTCACACTCTCATCATCCCCTCACACTCATCATCATCCCTCACACTCTCATCATCCCTCACACTCTCATCATCCCTCACACTCTCATCATCCCTCACACTCTCATCATCCCTCACACTCTCATCATCCCTCACACTCTCATCATCCCTCACACTCTCATCATCCCTCACACTCTCATCATCCCTCACACTCTCATCATCCCTCACACTCTCATCATCCCTCACACTCTCATCATCCCTCACACTCTCATCATCCCTCACACTCTCATCATCCCTCACACTCTCATCATCCCTCACACTCTCATCATCCCTCACACTCTCATCATCCCTCACACTCTCATCATCCCTCACACTCTCATCATCCCTCACACTCTCATCATCCCTCACACTCTCATCATCCCTCACACTCTCATCATCCCTCACACTCTCATCATCCCTCACACTCTCATCATCCCTCACACTCTCATCATCCCTCACACTCTCATCATCCCTCACACTCTCATCATCCCTCACACTCTCATCATCCCTCACACTCTCATCATCCCTCACACTCTCATCATCCCTCACACTCTCATCATCCCTCACACTCTCATCATCCCTCACACTCTCATCATCCCTCACACTCTCATCATCCCTCACACTCTCATCATCCCTCACACTCTCATCATCCCTCACACTCTCATCATCCCTCACACTCTCATCATCCCTCACACTCTCATCATCCCTCACACTCTCATCATCCCTCACACTCTCATCATCCCTCACACTCTCATCATCCCTCACACTCTCATCATCCCTCACACTCTCATCATCCCTCACACTCTCATCATCCCTCACACTCTCATCATCCCTCACACTCTCATCATCCCTCACT
>NC_136488.1:170843446-170909954 GCF_053919585.1 Euprymna scolopes | reverse complement strand
CAGGCTTGAACCCATACCGCGAAGGAGGAAAAGAACGGGGAAAAAAACTTGACGTCTTTGCTGCTACGACCACCGCCAAACCGGAAGTGACATAGGTTTAAATTAAGGCTAGACAATCGAAAGGAAAGGATGACTTTTAAAAATATCGTCGAAAAAAGCGACCCCCCCCCCCCCACCTGTAGAAAAGTGCCCAGTTGAAGGTGAAGATATTAACGTTTTTAGCCAATTTTTCGATATTTGTCGTATGAAAGGTCGAACTTCAAAACGATACTGATCTTGGTAAAATTTGCCGCCTCTGTCGAAAGTTTAAGGCAGACATGCAAACATACATACATACATTTATATATTGGTAACTAAAATTTTTCGACCCAAACCGATGAAAAAGCTTGCCCTATCTCTGAATAAACTTTATGTAAAATTTCAAATGTTTAGACCAGAAATTGTCTGAATAATTTGGTAGGGACTGCAGAGTTAAATTTTTTTTAAAACTTTGACCCCTATTATGACCCCCTTAACATTTATTGTTTTGGGCTCAAATCAAGTTATTAAGTTAGATCCATATCCAAGGAACCTATATCTAAAATTTCAAGTGTTTAGACCCAAAATTGTCGGAGGAGTTTGGTAGAGGTTCTCAAAGGTCAAATCATTAACAGCCAAATTTCTGGCTGAAAACGGATTACAAAGATTTTCCCAAATCTCAGTACCCTGTATATCAAATTTCGAGTCTGTAGACTTAAAATTGACAGAGTGATTGTGTATGGAAATGTACCCACACACGTTCACTTTTATAGATATAGATTAAATCATATTGAAAATGAGCAAATATTATATCTTTCTTGGGATTTTATTTTTTTTGTATTTCGCAAGACACACTCATCTTTTCAATAATTAAACAAAAAACTAATTGAATATTATCTTTAATAAAGCAAACCTATCAAGATAGTAGAAACTTTAGCAAGTTAAGAGGAGCAATTCATAAATTAAAAAAATAAGGAATAAAAGTTACATAGGGAGAGAAGTGGAAAAGAATCTCTTTAGGCCATGGCATTTCGAAGCTAAATGCTTCTCATCAGAAGAGAAAAACTGGCATTATAACATAAGGATACACACACAAAAAAAAAATTTGGCTTGAAAATATTTAGATTAGAAATTAAAAATTTTTTTCAAAAAATGGGGTGAATTAATGGGGACTATTAAAGGGGATCAAAATGAAAGTTCCCATTAATTCACGCCATATTTAAAAAAAATTTTTTTCATTTCTAATCTAAATTTTCTCCTAAATGTTAAGCTGGTTTTATTTTTTTATATACTCTTATAGTGTTGTTAGGCCAGTTTTTCTCCTCTTTTGATGAAAAGCATTTAACTTTGAAATGCCATGGCTTAAAGAGGTTTCTTTCCTATTTCCTTTTATTGTTGTATTCTGCAAGATCTTTTAAGCTACACCAGTTGGGCAGTAGAGGACATGACACCATGTTGCGTCGTATCGTCCTCGTCTCCACATTTGCAGTTTGGTTTGGGTCAGTTTTGTAGCCCATTTAATCATGACAACTTTTGATCGATTCATTCTTGTTCTTGGGCACTTTTTTTTCAGAGTGCTTTTAACCCAAAGGAATGGATTCAGCAATGGGAATTCCCATTTTAGTTGAAGAGGAAGGCATTTTTTAACTGTCTGGTCCACTGCCGTAGTCTGATCTCTTCCTGCGATGTTATTAGAGGTTTGACATGGTTTAGTCATTGGGCCATTGGTTTGCGTTCATAAAGGAGATGGCGTTCGTCACTGGTCACCTACTCATCTGGCAACTTCCCATCTCATCTCGCATTTGCAGGGGAAATGTCATTGAGAAGATACAGGTTGTTCAGAATGTAACCCTTTCTGTCCGAACGACATCCAGCGAGTGATGTCACCAGATTTGTCCACTCTGGGTCTCGTTTGGTCTTTTGGACTGGGCTGTTTGTTTGACGAGAGTCCTGGTTGATGAGAGGATCCGATTGAACAGGTTGCCATTCTTCTCGCATTGCTTCTGATAGTGTGTGCAATCCGTTGAGTCTCAGCTGGCAATAAAGGAGGACTAACCCTAACCCGACTCCTCCCATGTCAGCATGTTGGATAATGTACAGGAAGTAGAGGGGAGCGCCTTCCACCGTGTAAGGAGACAATGGTTTAAGTTGACTTCTGTTTTCCTGTTTGTTCAGCCATTTTTTGATTTGAATTTTGTTGGAATTGAACATGTCACTCAGTACCTTGTATCAAGGCCACTGAACATTCTCTCTCTCTGGAATATTACAAATAACCATGGTTCACTGGGATTGATTTTCTGGAAACTTCTACACATAGTCTAAACTCTAACTTCTACACATAGTCTAAACTCTAACTTGTACACATAGTCTAAACTCTAACTTGTACACATAGTCTAAACTCTAACTTGTACACATAGTCTAAACTCTAACTTGTACACATAGTCTAAACTCTAACTTGTACACATAGTCTAAACTCTAACTTGTACACATAGTCTAAACTCTAACTTGTACACATAGTCTAAACTCTAACTTGTACACATAGTCTAAACTCTAACTTGTACACATAGTCTAAACTCTAACTTGTACACATAGTCTAAACTCTAACTTGTACACATAGTCTAAACTCTAACTTGTACACATAGTCTAAACTCTAACTTGTACACATAGTCTAAACTCTAACTTGTACACATAGTCTAAACTCTAACTTGTACACATAGTCTAAACTCTAACTTGTACACATAGTCTAAACTCTAACTTGTACACATAGTCTAAACTCTAACTTAATGCACCAAATTTTATGTTGAGGTTTGAAAATATAAACATTCAAATTTTTGCAAATGTTTTTTAAACGGTTTTCATTATTAAAAAAAAAAAAAAACGAAATATTGTTCTATTAAACCTTTTATTGTTTAAATAATTTAGCTCGTTTTATTAAAAAAAAACAAATAATAAAGGTTGTGGCTTTCGGGACAAAATCAAAGTAGTACCTGTTCTTCAGATACTGCACCTCAATTTCTTGTTCTCTGTCAGTGGAGGAGAAATTCTTCACGAGTGAGACAATTTTTATTTTTGTTCCTTTTCTCCACGTTAAAAAACGACCCTGGTGTCTAACTTTGTCCCGTGGGGAGGCATTGTAAATAGGAAGGTTGAAAAGATATTTTTCACTCAACAATGAGCTTTGGAAAATTGTCGGTGAAAAAAAAAACACAGTCGCTACAAAATAAGCATTTTATTATTTCTAGTCGCTACTTAGAAAAATCACTCGCAAATGCTACTATTTCACTCACTAACAACGTAAAGCTCTGTGCGTGAACAGTGAATGGCATAAAAAATGTTGTAAACAAATCAGTTTTGCTTTTCTTTTTTTTATATAGGCATCACCACGTATCAAGGCCAAGAGGCCACTCGAGGATAAGGGTTAAAGAGTGTACAGTAGAAATTGGACAATATAGTAATCGTTAATGGAGATTCGGTAAATTTGTTAACTTATATGGAACGGCTCATCAAAAACTTGTTTACGTTAGACTTGAAGACAACTATATTGTAGTCAGCTGGAAAGCAGAAAAACGCAAGACAATTCCACAGGCGTGCAGTTCTAAGAAAGAAGCTTTGCTCATGGAATCTACGTTTATGTTTAGGCACAGATAAAGAGTGGGGGGAAACTAGTAATAGTGTTTTCTGCTAGACGGGTGTTTCTTGTGAAAGTTTGGTGAGGAGGGACCATAGAATGGAGCTCAGCCGAGCACTTGCCATGAAAATAACGATAAAGCAGAGACAAACTCGTAACATCTCTTCTGTGAGAAAGAGGATGCTGAGAAGAGAAAAGGACATCCTCTACTAAGCTACGAAGTCTATTTTGAACTCTATGAAGGCAGGATAAGTCCTTTCTAGCAGCTCCTGCCCAGATGTGGCAACAGTACTCCATCCTTGGACGTACCTGGCTCTTATATAGATAGAGAATTGCATCAGCAGTGAGATATCTACTGGATCAATAGAAGGATCCCACCATTTTTCCAGCGGCCTTGGCAACGGATTTAATGTATGTGTTCCATTTAAGATCAGGAGTAAAGGTCAAGCCCAGAAGCTTGTCAAAACATGAGGCCTCCCCAAGATGAGAGCCATTCATTTCAATTGATGCCAGATGGGGATCAGAACGCTGATGATGTAAAGATAGAAGCTTGGTTTTAGATGCATTAAAAGTAACAAGCCACCTCTTTCCCCATTGTACCACTTGCTCAAGATCAGAGGAGAGAGAATCAGAGAGAACTTGGTCGTTTACGGTCTTAGATGTGCTACCATAGATAGTAGTGTCATCAGCATAGATGTCTACGAATGATGTAAGGATATGATTTGGAAGATCATTAATATAGATCAGGAAGAGAGTTGGGCCTAGGATGGACCCTTGAGGGAATCCAGCATTAATACTAAGAGTTTCTGATTTCTGCCCATCAACTACTACTCTTATGAACCTATCAGAGAGAAATGATTCAATAATTGAGAAGATATTTCCAGCTATACCGTAGCTGGAGATCTCGTGAAGTAAACCTTTATGCCATACTCTATCAAAGGCCTTTGATATGTCAAGAGCAATTGCCCTAGAAAGGTAGCCTCCGTCGAGAGATTCACTAATCCTATGAGATATAACTGTAAGCACATCTGCTGTAGATCTAGCAGAACGGAAACAATATTGCGTGTCACTAAGAAGGTTATTTTTGCTGAGATGGTTGATTACTTCTCTATTTAACACAGATTCCAGCAACTTATGACGCACAGGAGACTTATTGACCTGTACTGTGAGGGAGATGAGCGATCACTTGAATTCTTAAATACGGGGCATACTGATGAGATTTTCCATGGTGACGGGAAGCAATTCTCCTTAAAACAACGTTCAAACAGTTTTATAAGGATGGGCGCAAGTTCTGGTTGAAGCCTTTTGAGTACTATAATTGGAATATCGTCAGGGCCAGTTGCTTTACTGGAATCAAGGTTTTCGATTAGCTTGGCAACATCACATACAGATATTTGTATATCACATAGCATGTTTTCTGATACAGGAGGAAATATTGGAGGTTGGTAGCCTTTGTCGCAAAGGTTAGAATTAGCTGCAAATTCTTGGCAAAGAGTTTGGCTTTGTCTGATGCTGACGTGATTACCTCAGGTCCATTTATGAGAGTTTGGATAGAGCACAGGATTCTGTTTGCTATTTGCCAAAACTGGTGGGAACCAAGCTGCTGCTCAGCTACTTTGGACTTGACGGACTGAGCATACAACTTTCTCGCGTTCTTTATTACTTTTTTTCACAATGATTGCTGGAAGTCCTGAAAGCGGCTTTATTCTCGGTACATCTATTATGTTGGAAGCAATGGAAAAAGTGATTTCTATGCGCAATGGCAGCAGCACATTCCGGAGAGAACCATGGCTGGCTGTTAAGTTTTTGCTGAAATTTTTTCGAGAGTATGAAATGGTCTATACCTACAATTAACCATTCTGTCAGGTCTGATACCATAGAGGGCACATCCTTTTTAAACATGGAACGCAGAGGTAGATCTGATATAAATGTGCGGAAGCTATCCCAGTCAGCCATAGAGTATCGATATGCTGTACGATGGAGAGGTACATCTGAGGACTTATTATATGTCATTTTTATCTTAACTGATACAGCGGAGTGGTCAGAAGATCCAAGTGGAGACAGAACAGAAGCTGAACACAGTTCAGGGCAAGTTGTGAGAAAGCGGTCTAGGAGACTTGCATATTGTCCGTCAGTATCGGGAACAAGGGTGGGTTCGTGAACAATCTGAGTGAGATCATAAGCAATGGAGAAATTATGACAGAACCTCCCCTCATCATCGGTCTTGTATGAGTGAGTTAACCATTCCACATTGTGAACATTGAAGTCTCCACAGACATGAATATTAGCTGAAGGATAAGCAGATAGGAGGTGGTCAATTTTCTCAGATATGCTTTTAAAGATAGTAACTCCGCTGTTGTGGGGGGGCGATAGAGAGCAAATATAAATCCAGTAGTTTGAGCAAGTGCAACCCGGAAGCACATATAGGGTAAGTTAGGATCTTCTCTGGAGATGTCCCTACCTCATGGAAAGCCATCTTTTATATAGGCACATATTCCATGCCTATGGCGATCTTGGGGGTCAGATTTGGAAGTTAAATTAGAGTATCCTTTAATTACAGACTCATTTAGGGAAATAGTCTGTCCAATGCCGGTTTCACTTAGAAATAATATGTCTGGTTTAGTCTCCTGTAATTGGGTTTCAATCTCTGGAAGTTTAGAACGTAGACCCCTGATGTTAGAGAAGGAGACCTGGTAGTGGGGGGTCTACGTTAGAAGTTGGAGGTCCAGGTTTAATTGTGTGTTTTTTATTGAGACTTTTCATGATGGTGTTTTGGGATTTGTGGACTAGGTCGACAGACATGCATGAAGCAGGGCAGAGAAGGAAAGTAAGAGAGAAATAGAAGAAATTTTTTTTTTTTTTGTAGCACATGAAAAGGTAAAGCTGTGACAATTACCCACTAGTATGGCATCGAGAGGCCCCACCAGAAGCTACTCCATGGTCCAGAATCCATTCACCAAATGGCAATACAGCAGCCCCACTTTGCACCTGCTGATAGGACAGCCTCCTTAGTGGTTAATCCAAGGTTCGCGTCCCTGACTATCAGGCGGATAACGTCAGCCCAGATAAAGCGTTTACCTCCAGCACCTTTACGAGTGACATGGCTACAAGGATAAACATAGAAACAGAAAATTTCCGACATCCCTGGCGGCTGTTCACGAAAAATACTGCCAACCTAGAAAACAGCTTTTTCTTCTCCCTTTGTCAGAAAAATCACTCATTAAAAATGAGGACTGAGAGACAAATAAAGAGAAGCAAGAGTAACGGCAGCTGCCGATAACTCATCCACAATGCATTGTCTACTCTCCATTAAAAAAAAAAAAAAAAAAAAAAAAATTATGCACTTAATAAAAGTCCATTTGGTGTGTTTAAGAGGGGGTTAGGTGAAAGATTCCCATCTCACCAACTGAAAATGAAAACAATTGCAAAATCTTTTATGCTATCAACTTGGAAAATATAAACATTTATAGACAAGAAAAATCTATGATAAAAAAAAAAAATAAAATATATATTCCAAATGAACTTGCCAGATAGAATCGGCACATCTTTCCACAAGAAAACCATTTACACAATTAATAAAACAATGAAATAAAAATAATATTAGCACTTGCATCTAGAAAAGAAATATTACAAAATTCATAACGGCTATAATAAGACCTCCTTCGCGGCTGCAAATAGGAATTTCGACTTTATGAGTTATTTGTGTAGCTGTGATTCATGTTCTGTCCTATTTGAATTTTGCAATTCATTGATCCGTACTCCTTTCTGTTGGAATTCTATTGCTTTGTTCCATTTGACTTGTGCAGTTGAACCATTCTTTTTTTTTTTTTTGTCTCCTCTTCCATCCCACACAATGCATGTTGGGATGAAGTGCGCTAAAAATTAGTTTTCTATAATTTTTAAATTTTCATTTCAGCTTCTTGACGCGTGTGTGAATAACTGCGGCCGTGCATTCCACCTGGAAATTTGTTCGCGGGATTTTGTATCGGAATGTCGGACCCTAATTGGCCAAAAGGTAAGATTATTCTGCAAAGAACATTCACATTTTGATCATCACAAAATGTCCGATGTTTCAAAAAACGTGGTTTTATTTTCTACGGACAGATTTTCTGGCGTTGTGCCGGAATGAATTAGATTTTCTGTGTACTCCTTTGCCCCACCCTCATTCTTTTTATTAACCCTAACCCTAACCCTAACCCTCATTCTTTTTATTACAATCTTTATTTTTTTATTTCTGTTTCACTTTTTGTCTTACTCTAGTGTCTAATTTGGTCCTTTGCGATTACAAGTTGTCATCATCATGATTATTATAGTGTTTCACTCCATCTTGAGGCCCATCATCGGGCAGTGCCTGAGGCATCTCTCAGGTCCACATCTGAGCGCGCCTCAGTCAGGGGACAGTCTGTGAGGATGTGTAATTGTGTAATATAGTCTGTATGTCTGCAGCGCAGGGACACCAAACGTCATGTACATAGCCCCACTTGTGCAAGTTGTCCCATGTTATCAATCATCGCTCGGGCTCAGTTGAGTGTTTACACTCTTTCCGCAGAGTTCAGAGCCTGCTGGAAGGTCTTCTTTTGGTGCTGAGAAATTGTTGTTGTCTTTGACTGACCCATTCCTCTGCAATGCAGGCAAAAGGACAAGGCTGACTGTGACTGTGACGATCTGAAGTGATTGGCTGCTACAGTAAATTATTTACTAAAATATGACAAGGTGAGACTGAAGTATTGTGATCCTGGCACGAGAGTTAGTGTAATAGCAGGATATATAACTCTGTTTATTGTACGGTCGATTATCAAGGTAGTTAGGGTTACGATTTGTTGTAGAGTTATATGAGGGCAGTCGATAGATTGGCTGTTTGCCTTCTGGTATTGATTAGACGTGTTTAAATGAGGGAAGGAGGCGATGTCTGTTTTGAGATGTAAAAAAATCTTTTGTTAGTAATTGTAGGAGTTTGTGATGTGATTTAATTCAAAAACCATTGGGATTCTGTTTTTTTTTTTTTTTTTTTTTTTTTTTTCCAAGTTAATAGTTTTGACCTTCAGTTTTGATGCCTGGTGTACTGCTGTTTTGATAAATTTGAGGATTACTTTTCTGTTTAAAAATTGTAAGATGAGTACATCATTTTTTTTAATGGTTTTTTTAAATTTATTTCTTATCATTCTCATGTCATTTTTCTCCATGCATTTTTTTTTCTTTTCTTTTGAAAACTTTTTAATGAATTTTTCTTCAACTTGTTCTTTATAGGCTCATCCAAAAGTCGCTCAACGACTGAAATTATTGATAAAACGATGGGCTGAAATGCCAGAATTTAAAGATGATCCTTCCCTCAGGTGAGTTTCTAAATAAATAAATAAATATATAAATAAATATATAAGATAATGAATCTTTAAATTGATTCAAATAAATGCAAATGTGTGTTTAGGGTTTCTTACTGCAAATTATTTTGTTTTTAGTTTTTCAGTCTCCTGCTGATCATAGAATAATTAAAATTGAATATTTTTTTTCATTTTCAATTGTAAAATTTTAATCAAATTAATGGAAATCATTGTATGACAACAAAAATTCCAATTTACTTTTATTTTGGTCATTAAAAAATTAAATCATTTAACTATGTTTTAATCATAGTGTGCACTTAGTAATCATTCTTGTACTGCTTCAAAGTAATACATTGCATATATAAGTAATACATTGCATATATAAGTAATACATTGCATATATAAGTAATACATTGCATATATAAGTAATACATTGCATATATAAGTAATACATTGCATATATAAGTAATATATCGCATATATAAGTAATATATCGCATATATAAGTGTGACGTCAGAGCAAAGCGAACATTCAATCTCTCTACTTACTCTCTATCTATATCTCGCTATCTCTCTCTCTTCCTAAGATCTAATCAACCAGACAACCTTCTCTCTCTGTAAATGATGTGGCATGGCAGACACTTGGCTGAGGGAAGTGGGACAGAGGTTGGGTGTTAATATCGCCATAACGAGCGGAAATACGTCGTCATGGCAACCAGACAGCGAACATTTGTGGTGGGAAAAGCGGACCACGAGGGATTTGAAAATAAGAAATAAACAGTTGGCGAAAAGAAGCGCTACAGCCCGGTGTACAAACATTATCTCCGAGAATCGAACCTCATCGAAGATTGAGATTTGAATCAATTGAATTGCGGATTATTATTCAAATACAATCGTATTGTCGATTGAACTCAATATTTAGTCTGATTGAGATTTGAATTAATTAAATTGCGGATTATTATTCAAATACAATCGTATTGCCGATTGAACTCACATATATTCTTCTTTGGAACTAAGATTCGAGGAAGAGATAGAAAACGATAAAAATAGGGGAAGTCGAAACTCTACCGATCGAGGATGTGGATATGCTTTTAGGAAACGACTTAGCTGGATCCAGAGTAATGGCTACGGGTATACCAGAACAGAGGGAGGTCAGAAAATGGGCGCCAAAAGCGAACTCAAATCAGAAAAAGGCGGGAGTGGTGACGCGCGTACAAACTCGAACACGTAGCAGAGAGGAGGAGGTGGAGGAGGAAAAACATAGGCAGCCAGAGGAGATGGCGCAAGAATCAGGAGAAAATTGCGGGAAGATCAAGAAAAGGCGCGAAATACTGACAAGAAAGGAAGATGGCGAACACAACATCTTACGTGATCAAACCACTACGGAAGATCTTATCGAAAAACAGAAGATGGATCCAAGCCTTAAGAAATATTTCGATTTGGACGAAGGGAATATTGAAAAAGATAATAGCACCTCGGAATATCATATCTGCAATGGAATCCTGATGAGAAGATGGAGACCGAAGAATACCCCTGATATCGAAGACTGGGAAAATAGAGATCAGGTAGTAATACCTCAGGACTACCGGGTGCTTATCTTAAAAACAGCACATGAAATGCCGTTAGCGGGACATTTGGGGATAAATAAATCTTACGACAAAATAACTAGACACTTTTACTGGCCAGGGATAAAAAGAGATGTAATAAAGTTTTGCAGCACATGCCATACGTGTCAGATAGCGGGAAAGGCTAATTCAAACATACCTACAGCTCCATTACAACCCATACCTATCACCGGCGAACCATTCAGCAAAGTGATCATAGACTGCGTAGGACCCCTTCCCCCGAACAAAGCAGGGAAACAAATATATATATTTACAATTATGTGCGCAACATCCAGATTCCCAGAAGCTATACCATTAAGAAACATATCATCTAAGAAAATAGTTGGAGCTCTGGTGAACTTTTTTACGAACTTCGGTTTGCCACAAGAAATACAATCGGATCAAGGATCAAACTTCACTTCCAAGATCTTTCAACAGGCCATTGAACAACTGGGCATCGAAGCGATTCGAGCGAGCGCATATCACCCTGAATCACAAGGAGCACTCGAGTGATTCCACTCCACATTGAAAAGCATGCTTCGAGCATACTGCACGGAGAGTCAAAAAGAATGGGATGAAGGACTACCTTTCGTTATGTTTGCAGCGAGAGAAGCTACCCAAGAGTCACTCGGATATAGCCCATTCGAGCTGATATACGGACACTTAGTCAGGGGACCATTAAAACTAATAAAAGAAAAATGGCTGGTGGACACTTCAAGACAACCGAATTTGTCGGAATACGTACTAAAGATGAGAAAACGGATAAGGGAAGCAAACGACTTGGCTAGGGAACATTTGGAGCACACCCAAACCAAAATGAAATTAAGATATGACAAAAAGACGATCCAACGGGAATTTGAAGTGGGGGACGAATTACTTCTTTTATTACCAATGAATACCCATCCACTCAAATCCAAGTTCCAAGGACCTTATAAAGTTATAAGGAAGGTCAGTGACCTAAACTATATCATCGGAACACCGGATAGAAGAAGAAAAACTCGAAAATGCCACATAAATATGCTGAAGTCATATCATAGCAGAAATGAAGAAATGGCAAAAATAGCCGCATGCGAACCGGAGTTGAGTGAGAGCGAAACATGTGATAGTCATGATTATTATGACGTGCTCCAAGAAAAATCACCTGAACTTCAGAATTTGGCAATCTTGGAAAAGCTGGGGGAGAAATTGGATCACTTGGGCACAACAGAACGGGAGGAGTTATCGAAGCTCATCGAAAGTTTCAGATGCTTATGCGGAGACGTGCCTAGCAAATCGAAAATAATAAATAAGTCGTACTATATCTGAAAACGTTATTTAAGAAAAAAATAACGTTTTCGGCCTTTTAAGGTGGGGGGATGTGACATCAGAGCAAAGCGAACATTCAATCTCTCTACTTACTCTCTATCTATATCTCGCTATCTTTCTCTCTTCCTAAGATCTAATCAACCAGACAACCTTCTCTCTCTGTAAATGATGTGGCGTGGCAGACACTTGGCTGAGGGAAGTGGGACAGAGGTTGGGTGTGAATATCGCCGTAACGAGCAGAAATACGTCGTCATGGAAACCAGACAACGAACATTTCTGGCGGGAAAAGCGGACCACGAGGGATTTGAAAATAAGAAATAAACAGTTGGCGAAAAGAAGCGCTACAGCCCGGTGTACAAACATTATCTCCGAGAATCGAACCTCATCGAAGATTGAGATTTGAATCAATTGAATTGCGGATTATTATTCAAATACAATCGTATTGTCGATTGAACTCACATATATTCTTCTTTGGAACTAAGATTCGAGGAAGAGATAGACTTTCGCCATCTCAACTTTTTTCTTGGATATTGTGTTTGCGAACTTATGATCCGTGTTTACCCTAACGGACAAAACAGCTAAGTTTGGCCTATCTCATGCCAATATCTTTTCTTATCCACAAACTTTTATACATATTGTACTATAATTGCATGTCGCATACATCTGGCAAACATCCCCAAAAATACGTCTATCTCACTCATTCTTTTTATCGGAGCTTTTTTTCTTCTTTCTTTTTGTATATAAAAGTCTTCCTTGAATTTTAAACTTTTGAGTGTTTGTTTCGTCATTCATTGCTCTGTTGTTCCATTCCCCTTAATGATATGTTTCGCTGGTTGATCCGACATCCGACGATTAACCGAAGATAATTATGAGATATTGGATATAAAATAAAATAAATTTTTGTGTCTCGATCTGATTGCCAATCAATTCGGTCATCCATTAACCGGGTCGTGACATACGTAATACATCGCATATATAAGTAATACATCGCATATATAAGTAATACATCGCATATATAAGTAATACATCGCATATATAAGTAATACATTGCATATATAAGTAATACATTGCATATATAAGTAATACATTGCATATATAAGTAATATATCGCATATATATAAGTATCCCCACATGTCGCGCAGGAGACTGAAGTCAGTTTCCTATCAAGGTGATCAGATTTATTCAACCAGTCCATTTAGCATATTGATTAGTGTTCACTAATTGGTCAAGAAACTATGGTTCAATCCTTGTTTAAGTCAAAGACTCCAAAATGATACAAGGTGTTTTCAATAAGTTTCCAGATTTTTTTCTTATGGGCATTTTTATTGATAGTACACACATGAAACTCTAGTAGTAATCTCCTCTGGCTGCAATGCACTTGTACCATTCCAACAACTTCTGGAAGGCCCCATGGAAGTCTTCTGTGTGAATGTGTCAATGACCCTTGTCACAACCTCTTCAATCTCCACAACTGTCTCATAACGACAGCCTCTAAGGTTTTCTTGAGCTTAGGGAATAACCAAAAATCACAGGGAGCAAAATCTTATAGAAAGGGTGAGGAACTGACTTGATGTCCATCTTGGTCAAATCTGTGACAAGGATGGAGTTGTGAACTGGTGTCTTGGGACAATCTTTGCGCAAATCTCCCGCATCTTCAGTTCCTTGCAAATAATTGTGTGTATAGTTCCCACACCGACCTCAAACTGTGCACGTATTGTCTTTATAGAAGCATTCCGTAGGTTTCTATGGCAATTTTTCCAAGTTTAAAACAGAATTTTATTGCATATTGTTCTTGTAAAGTGTCCTCACGTTCAGATTGCAACCAACTGTGACAATCAGGCTTTAGTAGGGTGTGTTCCAATCCATGCTGTAGCTGTTCATTTGAACCTGAAATCATAAAAATTAGTCAGTCATCTCATAAGATGTATAGCAATAACATACTGAATTTTCAAGAGTCTGCAACAATTTTAGATGCCTGTACAAAAAAGCTTGGAAACTTATTGAAGGCACCTCATATTTGATACCTCCTTGATACACTTTCAGCATATGTTGAGAATCAAAGCAATGTGGAGTAATCTTAGGATAGAAGTGACACCCTCCCTTATATCTTGGTGTAATAGCTACTGAAAAGGGAACCTTTGGATCATCCTCAGTCTGTTATCCAGTCAATCCTCCTTTATGGCTGTGAAATATTGCCAATGAAGGCGACTAATCATTTGGAATTTGAAGTCTTCAACAATGATTGCCTCTGCCACATCTTGCATTGCCGAAAGATTTTGTCTTAAATGCTGCTCTCCATCAAAACTTCAATCTTAAGTTTTTGTCATCCGTCCTGTTGTAATATTTTTGATGGTTTGGATGTATGACTCATCTTCTGAAAGGAGAGATAATTCACCGTGTAATACTTATCTCTCTTAAGATAAGTATTACACGGTGAATTATCTCTCTTCCTGGGTGGCCGAAAGCGAATCTGCAAACAGCTGAGGACTTGGACAATAACCATCAAGAAGGACTTGGACAATAACCATCAAGAAGGACTTGGACAATAACCATCAAGAAGGACTTGGACAATAACCATCAAGAAGGACTTGGTGGAACTTTTGGGTTCATGGATGGTTGGCCATTGACACTGGAATAGTAATTGACTAGCAATCTTGTGCAGCCTTGCTCAGGACCACCGTACATAGGCTGCCATGAAGTGTGAGTTAGGGAAGAAACTTTACCAGGGTGAACGTTGTTGCAACTACATCAAAGTGGCACTGTGCATTGAAAATGCAATAAAAAAAAAAATGTTTCTTTAAATATGAATCCATTAAAGTTTGTGTGTAGATGATTTCTTAAAACTGTCATAATTTGAATGAATATATAAAATTACGAAAAATAGTTTTCCCATTTTTATTTCTAATTTTTCTATTTTTTTTTTTTTTTTTGTTTAATTTGAAATATTTAATATCTTATCTATTTTGGTTTTTAGTATTTTTAATTTTTTAAATAATTTATTTATTTTATTTATTTTTTTTTTTTAGTTTAATTCCTTCTTTGTATGAAAGTTTGAAAAAAGAAGGACATGAATTTGCGGATCCAGACACTATGGTAAGTTGGGCTCATTTGCAAAAACACTATTTTGTTTTTGTCAAATGAGGAAAAGCAATTATTTTTTACAATTTTTTTTTCATGAAATAATTTCTTTGTTCTGCGAGAAATCCAAAAACGTTTCGTGAATTGTAAAAATCAAATCTTGAATACAATGCAGCGTGTAAGAACGATATTAAAAAAAAAAATCATGTTCATTTTTACATCGTTTATTTTTTTTGGTGATTTTTTTTTTTTTAAATATTTTTGTAAAGATTTGATGCTAACTGCATTTGAATAAAAAAAACAAAAAAGAAAAATAACATCTTATTTTTAATAAAAGTTTTATAACGAAATGACTATCCAGTTGTAAATAGGTTTCCATGGCTTTCATGGGTCTGCCTTTTAACGACTGCCCAGGCCCCTGTTTGTTATTTGGCTCCACCCATAGTATCCCTCTCATGAATTTATTTATTTGCAAACTGTTATACTCCTCTTCATAGTAGTAATTGTTTCACCACATTTTGGCTAACTCATCCTCTGGCCTTCTTCAGATGATTAACTGCGATGGAATAGGAATACTGTACCTCCATAGTTGTTGTTGTCTCACCACGTTTTGGTCAAGTAAACCTCTCGCCTCTTTTGGGTAGGATTGAAACTGTTATCTTCAGACAATGCTCACCTGGAACTGTAGAAATTGAACACCTCTATCCACTGCACCATGGGCCCCGAAGGTTATGAGATTCAGCATTCGTATCCTGTCGCGGTTAATCACCTGAAGAAAGCCGGAAGATGAGTTGCCTGAAACGTGGTGATAGAACAACTACTATAAAGATGACGATAAGTCCGCAAATAAATAAATATACAAATTACTCATCTCAAAAGGGTGCCAAGAATAAAATATATATATATATATATATATATATAATACCCCCTCATGAAGTTGCCTAGCTTTCAAGTCCTCCTTGATAGTTATGCCGCTCAGATGTTGCATGAGTATCCGATGCCAGACAATTCATCAACTTCCATGATGCAGGCTCTGTTCATCCACCCACTATTCTGCTTAACATGACCGAACCAGTGAAGACGCTTGTCATGTAGTCCTACATCCAGAAGCGGAATTTAAATGTTTCCGTAAAAAACAAAGCTGCTAACATTCTCCATCTTCATATGACATATCTAATGAAGTATGGCTCATTCACCATCTTGAAGCTCGTCTGGACTGTGACGGCATTCGCTAGCATGCAGCATTGCATTACGGACATGGGTACGAACACTACACCATGCTTGTGTAAGGATATGCTCTTAGTGATGAGGAGTGGAAGAAGTTCCTGAAACTTGATTTAGTTTACATGATTTTTTTAAAAATAAAAACAAGTTAAAAGTTTAACTTTTTATATTATTGACATGATTGGGGATGTTCCTATTTACTTGCTTCCCCACAAGGGCGGAGTTAGACACAAGATCGGTTTTTAATGTGGGGAAAGTCAAGCTTCCAAAAATATAGGGGCATTCTGGATAGGAGCAAGAATAAAAATTGCCTCAGCTATGAAGGATTTCTCCTCCACTGATCAAAGAAAGAAAAGGTAAATTGTATCAGAACAGATACTACACTTTGTTACTAACCAAAAGGTCAAGTATGTTTGGTGATGTTACTGACATGATTAGTCATGTTATTGATCTGATTGGCAAAATATAGTCTTGCAGGAAAATCCCAAATCTTTTAAAACTTCTGTTATCTTGTACCATATTGCCACTGAAGCATAAAGAGTTATTGTGATAGGGGAAACCTAAATGGGGAGTTGGGCAGCAAGATGTTCATATTGCATTGAAATATCTGCATGTCAGAACAGTCGAGGGAGACTCAGTAGAGACAGAATTTCAAAAGCTAACAGTCCAAGAAATAAACTATTAGCATCTTCTGGCATTAAATGTAATTTGGTTAAGAAAACTTTTTAAAATTCAATGCAATTTAGTTAAGAAATAATTTTTTTTCTGTTAGTAATAACATTTAGAATAAAGATTTTTTTTTTTTTAATCCTTTTTTTCTACTTACATTTTTCTAACGTTGTCCGCTTTAATCGATATTTAATGCTTGTGTAAAATTTTGTGTTTCAGCCAAAGAAACCGATGCCGTTGATTTCCAATCCTGATGCCGTACAAACTCAACAAGAAGAAGATGACATTGCTAAAGGTTAGTGGGTGCATGTACGAAAAGCGGGAGTCCACACGAAGGTTATATTTTGATCAGATTGACATATAATTTAGAACAAATAATTAACGAAGACTAAAAACTAAAAAAAAAAAAACGAAAATGTAAAAGAATTATTAAACAATTTATTTTATTGTTTTTACTAAATTTAGATGGCAAAAGAATAAATTGATTTATTATTTTACCATCTAATTTACATATGCGTTTGTGGTATGTACATGCAAATGTATATTAATTAGATGGCAATGCTAAAAATAGATTCTCTTTCTCAAAATACTTAGAGGCATTAATAAATACTCATCATAAGAGAAATACAGAAGTCAATGATGAATGACTTGTTCGATTAATTATAAATTGCAGCCGATTAAAAGTTTTTATTTTTCTAAGCATATCTAAATTTCAAAGCTAAAAAGGTTCCCGAATCATCCTGGTAAAATTTTATATAATCACCATTTTAATATCAGTACAAAATATTTTCAAATGTTTTTTTAAATCAATAGAAAATTGGTTCTATAATAATGAATGTGAAATCTGTATAAATTAAAATATTGCATATTTTACGACCGGGCAACGCCGGGCAGTCAGCTAGTTATGTATATAAATAAATAAACTATGATAGCTGCCGTTTGGCATAAGAACTCTTTCAAATTGTAGAAGA
This sequence comes from Euprymna scolopes, assembly GCF_053919585.1. NCBI lineage: Eukaryota > Metazoa > Mollusca > Cephalopoda > Sepiida > Sepiolidae > Euprymna > Euprymna scolopes. Next base: position 170,892,140 of record NC_136488.1, on the reverse strand, counting down.
ATGAGTTTACTGGTTTCAGTTTTCCAGTATAATTTTTGTGGCCCTCAGCCACTTCCCCTGCTCAAAATGAAATATACTTATCTAAGTAATCTTAGTAATGTAAACTCAATCCCTATATATACATTTCAGTCCGTTCCGTCACGACACGCGCCAAATGCTGATGTAACGATGTTACATATCGTCTTGCATAAATATCAACAATTTACGTTTGACTAAAGGTTCGTTATCCAACCACTCAAAGGGATTTTGCTGTTTAAATTACATTTAGACTTCCTTGTTAATTTATCATCGATTTTGAACGGACTCACAGACTCACTGCCAACAATACAAAACCATAATATTGATCTAACCCAACATTTTAGACGTTTAACAAATTACGTTTCTCATACATAGGACCTCTACCGAGGGATGGCTGACAAAACAAAGCCTCACTAAGAATCTGTTTCTAAATAACATTATTTCATCACGGTTCGTAAACTGCAGAAGTAGAGGATAAGATTTTTATTTATGGTTCTAACAAAATTAACTGAAGATCTTCTTTGAAGTGACCAAATTTTGACACGAATCAAACAAGATATTTCTGATTCCACTGATCGTCTTTTTCTGCAGATTTCTATTTCAACAATCATCATAAACAGTTTAACATCTGATTTATGTGTTGGCATGTGTTGGACAGCTTTTAGAAATCAACTCATAAATGAACCAGGTCTTTACTTATCCCTCTTTCAAGTTCATTCTTATCACCTGTGCTGTTGTTTTCCTTGTCTTGCTTCTGCCAACTAACCCTGTTACATCAACTATTTTACGTTTACTAACTTATATTATCTAGATTTAATTTGGACGGTAAAATAGCTCGGATTAAATTTGTCTAAGATAAGATAAAATCTCAAAGGGAGCCTACTAACAGCAGGTGCAGTGTAAACAAATTGGTTGTGTGTTATATTCAGAGTTATTTATTGGCTGCTGGTGGCAATGGGATTATCAAGTTTTCTTTTGATTTTGTTCAGATTAAAAGAAGTGATTGGTCATCAGTTGCTGGAAAATTAGTATTGCACCTGCATTAATGGCTACAAGTTTTATATTCGCTTTAATGCATTTGACTACTTTTAAAGATTGACTTCCAAACCAACTTATTTTGGGGCACGTCTTTATTTATCCCTCATTCTTTCCAAATTTTTTTTTTCATTAAACTTGAAAGCTATATATATGAAGAATAAAATGCGTATAAATATGTTTGAAGCCAAAAACTGCAACGTGTAATTTTTTATAAAATAAACGAGTGGTTATTTTTTAAGAAATATATTTTGGAGTAAGACTCTTTTTCAATCTTTTTTTTTTCTCTTTTTCTTCGACATGATGTAGAGTGGAAGATAGTTCGATGAAGAGTCCATGTGATGTTGTTAACTGCAGGGTTTTTATGAAGCCGGATAGGTGACACATGGTCGTGCATTTTGAAAATCTGGGTATACACTCGTTTATTTTATAAAAAATTATGCGTTGCAGTTTTTGGCTTCAAACGTATTTATATGTATTTTATTCTTCAAATTTCACTCAGCGCTTCTAACGGATATAAAAAAAGAAAAACTACCCATATATATATATATATATATATATATATATATATATATATATTTATTTATTTCTGACACAAAAAAAATAAATTTTTTGTGTCATTTTTAATTATCAAATTTTTTTTATTTATTTTTAACACAAAAAAAAAAATGAGTGATTTTTTTTGTGCCATTTTTAGTTATCAATTTTTTTTTCCCAACACAAAAAAATAAATGAATTTTTGTGGTATTTTAGTTATCAAATTCTAACACAAAAAAATGAATGCTTTTTGTGGTATTTTTAGTTATTAAATTTTTTTTTTTTCCAGCCATTGCTCTTTCTTTACAAGAAGCCGAGAAATCCAAATCTGGTGGCACATTGTACCCATCGACATTTAACAGCACAAATAGCAGCTCTTTGCCAAAAAGCAAAGAGTACAGAAAAGTAAGTAAATTGGTTTGTTTTACTCTTCTTTATATCTGTATATTATGGCATGTGTTCTTTTCATAATTGAATAGTTTATTCCCTGCTTCTTTTGTGTCAGCTTGTTTGACTATTTGGTCTAGTGGTCTTCATTAATTTACTGTTCAGATATCTTATGATACAACTTCTGATTTTCAGTATTTTCATTCCAAGAACTGCAGGATAACTAAATTGGCCCTTGATGATTGCCAACCCCTAAAATGCAGTGTGTCATGGTTTTTCCTCTCCATCATTTTATTGTTGTATTGTTGAGTCTAGTATAAGGTGATTGCCAAGCGAATTAGTTTACAATTTGCATTCATTAAAAAATCTAACACAAATACAAAAATTTTGTAAAAACTTGTTCAACACAAGCTTTGTTCATGGAATCTACATTTTGGTTTTGACACAGATAAAGAGTGGGGAAAATGTTTGACAGTGGTTTCAGCTAGACGGGTGTTCCTTGTGAAAGATTGGCGAGAGAGGACCAGATATTAGAGCTCAGACGACCACTTGCCATGGAAATAACGATAAAACAAAGACGGGCTCGCAACGTCTCTTCTGTGGGAGAGAGGTTGCAGGGAAGAGAGAAGGGCATCCTCCACTAAACCACAAAGCCTATTTTGTACTCTGTCAAGGCAGGATAGGCTGTTTTTAGCAGCTCCTGCTCAGATGTGGCAACAGTACTCCATCCTTGGACGTACTTGGCTTTTATAAAGAGAATTGCATCAGTAGTAAGATATCTTCTGGAGCGGTAGAACGATCCTACCATTTTCTAGCGACCTTGGCAATAGACTTGATGTACGTGTTCCATTTCATGTCAGGAGTAAAGGTTAAGCCCAGAAGTTTATCAAAACATGAAGCTTCCCCTAGTCGAGAGCCATCCATTTCAATTGATGCCAGATGGGGATCAGAGCGTTGATGATAGGATGATGATAGGAGCTTGGTTTTAGATGCATTAAAAGTAACCAGCCACCTCTTCCCCCACTGTACCACGAGCTCGAGATCAGAGGAGAGAGAATCAAAGAAAACCATTTATAGCATTTGATATGTTGCCATAGATGGTCGTGATATCAGCATAGATGTCAACGAATGATTTAAGTATGTGTTTTGGGAGATCATTGATGTAGATCAGGAATAGAGTTGGGCCCAGAATGGACCCCTGAGGGACTCCAGCATTAATACTGAGGGCGTCTGATTTCTGCCCATCAATCACTACTCTTATGAGCCTTTCAGAGAGAAATGATTTAATGATCGAGAAAACATTTCCAGTTATACCATAGCTGGAAGTCTTGTGAAGTAGGCACTTATGCCATACTTTATTGAAGGCTTTTGATATGTCAAGAGTAATTGCCCTAGAGAGGAAGCCTTTCTCAAGAGATTCACTAATCCTATGAGATATAACCGTTAGCACATCTGTAAATCTGGCAGAATGGAAACCATATTGCATGTCACTAAGAAGGTTATTTCTGTTGAGGTGGTTGACTACTTCTCTACTTAATATGGATTCCAGCAACTTAATCATCACACACAGGAGAATTATTGGTCTGTACTGAGAGGGAGACAACTTATCACCTGAATTCTTGAATACAGGGCATACTAATGAGGTTTTCCAGGGTGTTGAGAAGCACTTCTCTTTAAGGCGACGCTTAAACAGTTTTGTAAGTATGGAAGCAAGTTCTGGTTGAAGCTTTTTTAACACTATAATTGGAATGCCGTCAGGGCCAGTTGCTTTACTGGAATCAAGGTTCTTGATTAGCTTAGCGACCTCATGCACAGATATTTGTATGTTGCAGAGCGTGTTGTCTTTTATACAAGGAAATACGGAGAGTTGATGGCCTTCATCGCATAGGGTAGAATTAGCTGCAAAGTTCTTGGCAAATAGTTTGGCCTTGTTTGATGCTGACAAGATGACCTCAGCAAAAACAATATTGTGTACTTGTCATGTCAAAAATAGTAATATATCCAAAAATGATGAAAGCTCATTGAGTAGAACAACTGATATTGTTTTTAGTAAAAAAAAAAAAAAATTCTATCGTTATAGACAATATTGCCGCCATCAAAAATATTTTTTTTAAAGTTATGTCCTCTGTGTACAGTCTCCTACAGTCTATAACGTTTACAAAACGTAATTTTACCCAATTTTCTGTAAAAATTACTTGTAACTATACATAATTTTCTACTTAATAAATTTTCATAACTTTTGGATATATTACTATTTTCGACATGACAATTAAGTATGTAATATTGGTTTTGCTTAAAACGATATATTTTTAAAAATGTATTTGTTGATTACAGCTTAACAAGCACACAGTGGAATTCTATTTTTAAAAAAAAAATTATAATTACAAAATAAAATCCATCAGAATGCATTTTTTTTTTTTTTTTAAATCAGCCTTTTTTATTTTTTTGCTAATAATTAAAAAAAAAAATCTTATAGCAAAGCATCATATTGAATGTTTAGAATTTTATTTTTTGCAAGAGTCATCAAAGGCCACTGAAAGACAAGTGTTAATGAGTGTAAGATGGCATAGTGATCGTTATTGGTGTGAATTTGGTTGAATTTGATTATTTAAGGTGGGGGGGGGTACACAAGAATACAAGAATTTGTCTACATTTGACTTGAAGACGATCATGTTGCAGTCAGATGGAAAGCAGGCTAGCAGAACAGTTTCACAGGCGAGCAGCTATAGGAAAGAAGTTTTGTTTGTGGAATTTGCATTCAGATTTTATATCAAGCAATTTTATCAATGGTAATTGCATAAACATTACCATAATTCAAAAAAAAAAAAAAAAAATTGTAAAAACAAAACATGGGAGGAGGAGGAGGATATAAAATTGTTCAGAATTTCTTGGATGAGGATTGATAAGAATTGTTGACATTATTAAAAGATACAGTCTGAAATTCTGTATAAATTCCTGTCTTCTGCATGAATATTGAAAAGATTAACTGAAAAGGGATTTAAAGAAAATGATTAAAAAAAAAAATGAGTGTAAGGGAAATAACTCTTACTAATACGTTAAACAACTTTTTCATCTTAATGTTTATAATGTAAACTTGTTTCCCTACAAGTAATTTCTTAAAAACGAGTCTTCTTTTGGTGTATATATATATATATATATATATATATTTTTTTTTTTTTTAAAGAAATTTACCAAAACCCTCCAATGTATAAAACTCAATAAATGTTAAAATCCATTCATAAACAACTTATATAAAACGAATACAAAATGGCTGATTATCTATGAATAAAAATATTTTGGTGCTTCGTTTTTTTTTTGTTTTTTTTTTTTAATGTCGTTTTAAGCAAAAACAACATTACTTACTTAACTGTCATGTCGAATAGTAATATATCCAAAAATTACGAAATTTCATTGAGTAGTACAGCTGCTATTGTTTTTTACTAAAAAAAAATGTCCATTACTATTGTCTTTAAAAAATGTTTATTGTCTTAAAAGAAAAAGTCAGCTGTTAAAGTGTCAAAAAGAGAAATATTCAATCCTCAATATGTTTACATCTAGAGAAAATGCAATTTTCCCCAATTTTTTGTAAAAATTACATTCAACTATAATTTTCTACTCAATAAATTTTCGTAATTTTTGGATATATTTTTTCGACGTGACAAGCAGTGTTTTTGCTTAGAACCACATATTTTTCAAAAATCGATTTGTTGACTCTATCTTAACAAGCACTGAAATATATTTTTGAATTTGAAAACATTGAGCATTTTTTTTCTGGAAGTAATCCGATAAACTTCTAACAACCAACATGCGTGAAAGATGGTGCGAATTTTGTGCATCAAAAACATGTCATTGCTACAAATTCAAATTTTTTTGTTAATATTTTAAAATATTTTCTCATATTTTGATTATTTTTTTCTCCTCCAATCATAATAAAGTGGCATTCATCAATATTTTTTCGATGAGAATTTAATGCTTTTTTGTGTTTTCGTTCAGGTGAGAGCACTCTATGATTTTGAAGCCGCGGAAGACAATGAACTGAATTTTAAAGCAGGAGAAATCATCAGCGTACAGGATGATTCGTGAGTTTTTCTTTTCAACGATTTTTTTCGTTTCTGAATTTTTGAGATGACGATTATTTGGAGTTCTTCGGACTATTTTTCTCATCTTGAGTGTCAGTTTTGACAATTTTTTGATTGATGTAACCTCAGACTTTCTAATAATAATTTGTTTTTGCGTTATTTTCATGACAAGTGCTCGTCTCAGCTTCAATCTCTGCCCCCCCCCCCCTTGCCAATCTTTCACGAAAAACACCCGTCTAGCTGAAACCACTGTCAAAAATTTTCCCCATTCTTTATCTGTGCCTAAATCAAAACATAAATTCCATGAACAAAGCTTCTTTCTTAGAAGTGCATGCCTGTGGAACTCTCTTCCGTTTGCCTGTTTCCCACCTGACTACAACTTGGATGTCTTCAAGTCCAACATAAACAAATTCCTAATAAACCGCCTCCTTAAGTAATGACACTTTATCAAATCTCCATTACTAATGATTACTATAATCTTATCCTTTTGATTACTGTACACGCAATAACCCTTATCCCTGAGTGGGTTCCAGGCCTTGATAAGTGGTGACTACCATGTAAAAAAAAAAAAAAAAAAAAAAAAAGGTTGTAACAAATGTCGATATTTACATCTAGAAATGATATAGGTTTAAAACTCTTAAAATTCGTACTAGAATTGTCCATTAGAGTACTTGGAAAAGTTCAGTTGCAAAAGGGTTGAAGGTTCAATCAAATTGTATGGGCAACCGGAAATAGAATTTAGAATTACTTAGGATTTCTACCCAGTCGTGGCTAATGTAACAAGAGCATACAATCCCCGTAAATTAAATAAAATGTTTTGTTTGAAATTCGGTGCAGATTCCCAAGTTCAACAAGGAGGTCGGAGGTTACTTCAAACAAAATGTTGTGAAAAGGACGTTCAAAAATGAAAACGGTAGTACGAAGAATCTAATAAAAAAAAAAAAGATATTTTGGTTTCAATCATTTTCACACGATAATTTCTGCCTAGAAAAAGAATTTATTAGTTTTTAAATTTATTTTATGCAGCATGTTTTTCTTGAAAGCAAAAAATTGGAAGTCAGAATATCAAATCGTTCAAAGGTGATTAATTTTCGTGAATTTGATGGATGGTGATTTTAAATGTGCAAAATTTAACCTTATTTTAACTTTACTATAGTCATTTTTTTATCATTGGTATTGTGCTAATTTGGAAAAAAAAAAAAAATGAGATTCTACTGTTTTAAGGCGATTACATGTAAACGAGCTGAAAAAGTAGGGAAAAAAATTTAGAGTGGGGGATCATTTTTGCATCTAAACTGAATATAAAACAATCCCCCACTTTGGATGATGATGATCCAGATAGCATTTTTCAAGTCTTTTTTTACTGCTTATATTTTCTCCGCCTAAAACAGAATCTCGTTTTTATTTTTTAGGCAAATTAGCAAAGTGTTGGCAGATAATTAGTATGATAGATGTTAACCTTTTTGAAACAAGTTATTCAATGAATCCTGTTATTGTTCTTTCAGAGATCCAAATTGGTGGAAAGGTTTTAGTCATCGAGGAGAAGGTCTTTTTCCTGCCAATTTTGTGACAGCGGATTTGACTGCAGAACCAGAAGAAAGTATGTTTTATATACAAGTTATTTTGTTGTCAAAAACAAAACAAAAAATTTTATTTGCTTCTTGATTTTATACTTGAGTTACATAAGTTAATTATAACTTAATCCAAATTATGTTGGATATATTTTAAAAGTTGGGTCTAAATAGAATTTTAGCTGACAAATCAAACTTTGATTTTGACAAGCCTATTTTTATTTATTGTTGTTGTGCCATGTTATTGATTTGGTGTTTAAATGCTGATGAAAAAAATGAATAGTGTGCAAATTGCATATAGAGGGGGAGGGAATAATATCAGGTGTAGTTTAGATAAATTTTGGAAAGCGTGCAGATTTTAAAACCATAGTCTCTCAGCAGCTAACAACTGATGAAGACAGTTTTGTTGTGTTTCAGCTATTCTGAGTGTGAAAAAATGCTCCTCTGCTTCCCCCCAAAAAAATAAATACAGGAAAATCTTTATGATGTACATATCAGTGATGGAAAGAAAATATTGGATACCAAAAATCACATGAATATTAAGTTTTTTATGTTTTAAATTTATTACATTAAGTAACTTTATTTTTCTAAAGAAAAGCATTTTTAATCAATTAATGGGAATTCATAGGCATTACGATGATCTACAAGGCTGAAGAGTTATTTTAATGTGAGGTAATTTTTTTTTTTTTTCCATGTTAAGAATGGCTTGTTAAAATCTTACAAAAGTTTGAATTGCAATTATCTCTCTTGTCCTTTAAAATATTTGCAAAATGGTATAGAGATCGTTTGGCCATAAAATTTGATTTTCTTTTTCCAAAATAAAACTATTGGATCAATTTAAATTTTTCGTGTGCACTATTTTTTCCGTCACAGGTATGTACACAAATATTTTTTTTCATCACATGTATGTACACAATTTTTTTTTTTTTTTTTTTTTTTTCAAAGGGGAGTTATGTAGTTGCACTGTTAATAATTCTGTCATTTGACACCTATATTATTATTATATAATAGCTACTCTAAAGCAAATTTTATTTTAATTATAACTAAAATAAAAAAATATCCATATTAACACATAGATCTTTGTAAAGTATAAACAATCGTACCAAATTTGTTTTAGCTTAATTAACCATTGAATTGTCACTGTTCAAACCTGATCGTAAATTGTTTGCTTTTGGTCCAGAAGCCAATTTTCGCAACTTCAATTAAATATCACGAATCACTGGTTTGTGATATTTAATTGTACTATATTTTTAACTATTTGCATTCACTTTTTGAAAATTTGGTTCTGTAAAAAATTGTCTGATTGTATTTTATGTCTATTTTTTTAATTGTGTCTTATTGTCTAATTTTGTATTTTTAAGCTAAAGAAAAAAAAGGGGTTCAATTCAGTGACGAAGTCGATGTGAAAGTTATGGAGTCATTGAACGAGGAAGTGGAGATTGATGAGGTAAGTCAGCAGATGTTAATAGTGAATTTAAAAAATTTGATCAGTTTTTTTTTTTTTTTTTTTTTTTAAGTTACAAAAACTACCTCCCATCTATTAAGGTCCTGGATATGACCTTAAACTATATCCGATGGTGAGGCCCCAGCTTGTGGGCTTTGGGGAGTGTGGAGCCACCCTTGAATTGCCATTGCTCCCAGGTCCACTCTGACCCGAAGTGGTAGTACCTGTTAGGGTTCCAACTATGGGTTAAATAGAAACCGAATTGAAAACAACAAATATATTCTATTAAAAAATTTTTTCTTCAAAATCTTTGGATTCGGCATTAAATAACCCGAAAAGGGTTGATATGCCGTAAAACAAAACCAACCAACCCATCTATTAAATCTCATTCCAAATCTTTCTTTTTAAATGGATAACTTGCATTACGTCGCTTGAATATAAATTGATTGTATCATATAGAATATACAGTCCGCAGATAATAAATAAATTGTAATTTAAAAAACTAATAGTGTGATACGATTGATGCCCCCTCCCCAAGTGTTAGTAAGTAACAAAAAAAAAACAAATGTTTATCAGCAGAACAATGGATAGGAAGTTGTTCAAAAAGGAACACAAAAGAATGTTAAAATAGGATTGTTAATCAAGGTGTTCCGATAACAAGGATCTATCAGGATATTTTTAGAAGTTGCAATGAGTTTTGTGACAGTTCACAACAGTTGTGGGCAGTTTGTGGACCATCTTATTTTTGTGATGGTTGACAACAGTTTAGGTGAGTTTCCAGAAGGCAGATCATGGCTTGGATTAAATTGAAGCGAGATGACGGCAGCTGGTGACAAGGAGGCCTCAACAGATCATGTAGATGTGGATCTTAGGATTCAGCGGATCAATCGTTATGACGACCTCCTAGAGTGCAACTGATATTTGCAGAATGTGTCGGTTTGTTTCCTTTTGTTTCTATAGGGAAATTATAACTTGGATAGCATGTGTGTGCTTTGTAGGGTTCGATCGCTTGACAAGAAGAAAAAAAGAAAGAAAAAAATGCCAACTCTTAGTTGCTTTTATACTTGACAATCACGCGTGGATAATGCAGACGCTCAGTGTTTTCATGCAAATGAAACTATACCAGACGCATAAGGAACCATGGAGAGAACGGGAGGCTGAGCTGGAAGAAAGTGTGTTACGAAGACGGACATTTGTGATAGGCTGTTTAAGATGATTAGAAAAAACATGGACAGAAAAAATATAAACTTTATTGAAACTGATTTTCAAATTAGTTTCTTTAGTATCATTTTTTGATTGGTGAGCGAGCAACACTTGGTTATAACGATAGTTTCTATTGAAATTATGTCCTTTGAACATATTTTATGAAAGATTTTCGTAATGTATAATTTTTTATAAATCACATTTATTAGTTGCTATGAATATAGGCAACACTATTGTGTGTGTGTTTTTGCCTACATTTGTATATATATTGTCCTAGCAGGCCAGCTATAGTTTTGCTGCTTCTATTGTCTGCCCCGTTTGGCCTTGCCAGGCCACTAATATTGCTTCTGTTATCTCCACTGTGGCCTTGCCAGGCCACTAATGTATATATAAATTTTTTTTTTCATCCTTTCTTTCCTTTTCTCCATCATATCATTCCTGGCCTTAGTTTTGTATAATGTTGGCTTTTTCTCCTCTTCTGATGAGAAGCATTTGGCTGTTAAATGCCATAGCCCAAAGAATCTATATACTTATTCCATTTCATGTTACCTGAAAATGTTAGGTTGTTGAATTTAAATGTTGGCCTCTCATGAATGCCGCTATTGACCATGACAATCGGTAATCTGAAAGGTTTCTTATCTTTGTTAAAGGAAAGCAGCTTTGTCTTGGTAGCATTAGATCTGGCCATCCATTTTACTATAGACTGGAGGTCAAATTTCCAAAGTTTCAGCTGTTGCCCTGTGCGCGTGTGTGTGTGAACATTCGATTTGCCCTCATGATGTTATCAGTAAATGCACTCATCTCAGATGCGATTGTATTGAAAGTGTTATTTATGAAATTCAAAAATAATATAAGTATCGACTTATGAGGCAAAGTTGTTTTTGATATGTTTAGATTGGCAGCCATCGAGAACAACCTGGATCTTTTGTTTGGCTAAGAAAGATTCAATTATACTGAACAATTGTCCAGTATAATTGAATAAATTTGGATTTTTTTTTTTTTTTCCTGAGAAAACTTTCATGCCAGATGTTGTCAAATGCTTTGAATATATTTAGCACTACCACTTTAGTTTCATCTAACTTCTACGATGTATTTTAGTAATGTATGTTCAACAATGACCATTAGAACAAAATGACCTAAATTCATACGGTTGATCAACGAGAAGTTCAGTATTTTCAAGATGAACTTTTGTTGTATCGATTAACAATTCAAAGATTTTAGCAACAAGTTAAAAAAAAAAAGATTTGATTTGAAATGATTTTTTTTATACAAACATAATTTGAGAATTGAGGAATATTTTTGCATGTATTTTGTATGATTAAAATAGATATGAAAAAACTGTTAATGACATCAGCTTTAATACAATAATAGACAGTCATAATATAATTGTTTTTTTTTCTGTTAATCAGGCTAAAATTGACCAAGTGCTCACCCTGATACAGAATGCAGATCCAACTGGAGAAAGCCAACCTGACCCGCCAGAATTGTTGCCTCAAGAAGGTATTGACTCATATCTACGTGGTTAAATATTAATTGATGAAATTGTCAGAAAATAATTGACATTATGTTTGCTTGTTTTTTTTGTTTTTTTCACCTTTTTTTTCACCTTTTTTTTTTTCACCTTTTTTTTTTCACCTTTTTTTTTTCACCTTTTTTTTTTCACCTTTTTTTTTTTCACCTTTTTTTTTCACCTTTTTTTTTTTTTCACCTTTTTTTTTTTCACCTTTTTTTTTTTCACCTTTTTTTTTTCACCTTTTTTTTCACCTTTTTTTTCACCTTTTTTTTCATCTTTTTTTTCACCTTTTTTTTTCACCTTTTTTTTTCACCTTTTTTTTTTCACCTTTTTTTTTTTCATCCTTTTTTTTCACCCTTTTTTTACCCTTTTTTTCACCCTTTTTTTACCCTTTTTTTCATCCTTTTTTTTCATCCTTTTTTTTCACCTTTTTTTTTTCACCTTTTTTTTTTCACCTTTTTTTTTCACCTTTTTTTTCACCTTTTCTTTTCACCTTTTTTTTCACCTTTTTTTTTTCACCTTTTTTTTTTCACCTTTTTTTTTTCACCTTTTTTTTCACCTTTTTTTTCACCTTTTTTTTTTTCATCTTTTTTTTCACCTTTTTTTTTCACCTTTTTTTTTCATCTTTTTTTTTCATCTTTTTTTTTCACCCTTTTTTTGCCCTTTTTTTTCACCCTTTTTTTACCCTTTTTTTTCACCCTTTTTTTACCCTTTTTTTTCACCCTTTTTTTTCACCCTTTTTTTTTCACCCTTTTTTTTCACTCTTTTTTTTCACCTTTTTTTTTTCACCTTTTTTTTTTCACCTTTTTTTTTCACTTTTTTTTTTTCACCTTTTTTTTTCACCTTTTTTTTCACCTTTTTTTTTCACCTTTTTTTTTTCACCTTTTTTTTTCACCTTTTTTTTTCACCTTTTTTTTTTCACCTTTTTTTTTTCACCTTTTTTTTTTCACCTTTTTTTTTTCACCTTTTTTTCACCTTTTTTTTTTCATCCTTTTTTTTCACCCTTTTTTTACCCTTTTTTTTCATCCTTTTTTTCACCCTTTTTTTCACCTTTTTTTTTCACCTTTTTTTTTTTTCACCTTTTTTTTTTTTCACTTTTTTTTCACCTTTTTTTTTTCACCTTTTTTTTTTTCACCTTTTTTTTTTCACCTTTTTTTTCACCTTTTTTTTCACCTTTTTTTTCATTTTTTTCACCTTTTTTTTTCACCTTTTTTTTTTCATCCTTTTTTTTCACCCTTTTTTTTCACCCTTTTTTTACCCTTTTTTTTCATCCTTTTTTTTCATCCTTTTTTTTCACCTTTTTTTTTCACCTTTTTTTTTTTCACCTTTTTTTTTTCACCTTTTTTTTTTTCACCTTTCTTTTCACCTTTTTTTTTCACCTTTTTTTTTCACCTTTTTTTTTCACCTTTTTTTTTCACCTTTTTTTTTTCACCTTTTTTTTTCATCTTTTTTTTCACCTTTTTTTTTCACCTTTTTTTTCACCTTTTTTTTTTCATCTTTTTTTTCACCTTTTTTTTTTCATCTTTTTTTTCACCTTTTTTTTTTCATCTTTTTTTTCACCTTTTTTTTCACCTTTTTTTTTCATCTTTTTTTTTCACCCTTTTTTTACCCTTTTTTTTCACCCTTTTTTTTTCACCCTTTTTTTCACCCTTTTTTTTCACCCTTTTTTTTCACCCTTTTTTTTCACCCCTTTTTTTTCACCCTTTTTTTTTCACCCTTTTTTTTCACCCTTTTTTTTCACCCTTTTTTTTCACCTTTTTTTTTTCACCTTTTTTTTTTCACCTTTTTTTTTCACCTTTTTTTTTTTCACCTTTTTTTTTTTCACCTTTTTTTTTTTCACCTTTTTTTTTTTCACCTTTTTTTTTCACCTTTTTTTTTCACCTTTTTTTTCACCTTTTTTTTTTCACCTTTTTTTTTCACCTTTTTTTTTTCACTTTTTTTTTTCACCCCTTTTTTTTTTTTTTTTTTGTTTTTTTCACCATTCTTTAAAAATTATATTTTTCTAACTTTATACGGTACAATAACATTGACACACTGGTTCTTGTCAGATCACTGAAGTTAAGCAATGTTGAGCCTGGCCAGTACCAGATGGGTTACCATTTGTGAAAGCGAGGCGCTACATGTACCACGAGGTAAAATATCAGGTTGAGAAACTGGCGTGGTCTATCCTTCTCTTGAGGGTAGATGGGACTCTCTTAAACCGTGGTAGGTACCCCATCTACTGATGGTGTCACAATAAAAAATACCCTTGATAGCCCTAGCAAAGCATCAAATATTCAGTTACCGACAAGATTTGAATTACACTACGAACTTGTGTAGTGAGTTCAATCTCGGCTACGGCTGTGCTGGACGGATAACTTTGTTCAATTTTATTAACTTTGATCACAGCTAACTCACTAATTTCTATTGACTTTATCAACGCACATTTTAAACATACATAACATACATTGTTGTCGGCAGATTATATCTCATCAATCTGATATTTTAATCATTTCGTTTATCTACAAATCGTAACAATGTCTTCTCTTGAATTTCATTTTTTTTTTTTTTTTTTTTTTTTTTTTTTTCAGAACAATGCAAAGTGATGGGACCACTCATAGATGCAGAACTCGAACGAATTGACAGGTGAGTTTCTTTTTTTTTTTTATTTAGACCGACAATTCATCCAGTCATCCAAAAAGTTAAACATCATTTATATCGAAGTTTGTGCCACTTTTTAGCCACAAGTTTTTACCATTACAGTAACATATGTAAGGCGGTTGTTTCCACAAGGATTTTTTTTTTTTTTTTTTTTTTTTACAGTGATCACCACTTATCAAGGCCCGGAAGCCACTCAGGGATAAGGGTTATTGCAAGTACAGTACGTTAGTGTGGAGATTTGATGAAGTGTTTACTTAAGGGGGCGGTTCATTAGGAATTTGTTAACGTTGGATTTGAAGACATCCAAGTTGTAGTCCGGTAGGAAGCAAGCAGACGGAACAGAGTTCCACAGGCGTGCAGTTCTAAGAAAGAAGCTTTGTTCATGGAATCCGCGTTTTGATTTAGGCACAGATATAGAGTGGGGGAAATTTTTGACAGTGGATTCAGCTAGACGGGTGTTTTTCGTGAAAGATTGTCAAGGGGGGACCAGAGATTGGAGTTCAAACGAGCACCTGCCATGGAAATAATGATAAAACAAGGATAGGCTCGCAACGTCCCTTCTGTGGGAGAGAGGTTGCAGGGTAGAGAAAAGGGCATCTCCCACTAAGCCACGAAGTCTATTTTGTACTCTGTCAAGGCAGGATAGGCTGTTTTTAGCAGCTCCTGCCCAGATATGGCAACAGTATTCCATCCTTGGACGTACTTGGCTTTTATATAGATATAGAATTGCATCAGTAGTGAGATATCTTCTGGAGCGGTAGAAGGATCCCACCATCTTTCCAGCGACCTTGGCAACAGACTTGATGTACGTGTTCCATTTCAGATCAGGAGTAAAGGTCAAACCCAGAAGCTTGTCAAAACACGGGGCCTCACCCAGACGAGAGCCATCCATCACAATTGATGCCAGATGGGGATCAGAGCGTTGATGATGTAAGGATAGGAGTTTGGTTTTGGATGCATTAAAGGTAACCAGCCACATCTCCCCCTCACTGAACCACGCGCTTGAGATCAGAGGAGAGAGAATCAGAGAGAACTTTGTCATTTACAGCCTTTGATGTGTTGCCGTAGATGGTCGTGTCATCAGCATAGATGTCAACGAATGATTTAAGTATGTGTTTAGGGAGGTCATTGATGTAGATCAGGAAGAGAGTTGGGCCCAGGATTGATCCTTGAGGGACTCCAGCATTTATATTGCAGGCCTCCGATTTTTGTCCATCTACCACTACTCTTATGAGCCTATCGGAGAGAAATGATTTAATGATTGAGAAAACATTTCCCGTTATACCGTAGCTGGAAATCTTGTGAAGTAGACCCTTATGCCATACCTTGTCAAAGGCCTTTGATATGTCAAGAGCAATTGCCCTAGAAAGGAAGCCTTTGTCAAGAGATTCACTTATCATGTGGGATATAACCATCAGCACATCTGCGGTAGATCTTGCAGAGCGGAAACCATATTGTGCGTCACTAAGAAGGTTATTCCTGCTGAGGTGGTTGACTATTTCTCTATTTAATATGGATTCCAGCAACTTACTCATAACACACAGGAGACTTATCGGTCTGTACTGAGAGGGAGATGATTTATCACCTGAATTCTTAAATACAGGGCAAACTGATGAGGTCTTCCAGTGAGTCGGAAAGCACTTCTCCTTAAGGCAGCGCTTAAATAGTTTCGTAAGTATGGGAGCAAGTTCTGGTTGAAGCTTTTTTAACACTATAATTGAGATGCCATCAGGGCCAGTTGCTTTACTGGAATCTAGGTTCTTGATTAGCTTGGCGACCTCATGCACGGATATTTGTATGTTACCTAGCTTGTTCTGTGTTATAGGAGGAAATATGGGGAGTTGATGGCCTTCGTCGCATAGGGTAGAATTAGCTGCAAAGTTCTTGGCAAATAGTTTGGCCTTGTCTGACGCTGACGAGATGACCTCTGGGCCATTGATAATGGTTGGGATAGAACACACACTTCTGTTCAGGATCCTATTTGTTATTTGCCAAAACTGGTGGGAACCAAGCCGCTGATCAGCTACCTTGGATTTAACAGACTGGGCATATAGCTCTTTTGCATTTTTTATTACTCTTTTGCAGTAGTTGCTGGCAGTCCTGAAAGCAGCTTTAGTCACAGTGCATCTATTACGTGTGTAGCTATGGAAAAAGTGATTTCTGTGCATGATAGCAGCAGCACATTCTGGGGAGAACCATAGCTGGCTGTTAGGTTTTTGTTGGAATTTTTTAGATGGTATGAATTGGTCTATGCCTAAAATTAACCATCTGGTCAGATCTGATACTATAGAGGACACTTCCTTTTTAAACATGGAGTGCAGAGGTAAATCAGATATGAATGTACGGAAGCTATCCCAGTCAGCCATACAGTACGGGGTACGTCTGGGGGCTTCTGACATTTTGTTTTTATCTTAACTGATACGACGGAGTGGTCGGAGGATCCTAGAGGAGAATGAACGGAACATGAACATAGCTCAGGGGAAGTTGAGAGAAAAAGGTCTAGGAGGCTGATTCTTCTGTAACCATTTTTACTGATAATTGATTCAAAATCATTTTTTCTCAGATATCATTCTACACACAGGTGTTGTTATTGCTGTGATCATGTCAGACTGGAGAGAATTTCAGTCGTAGTAACGGAAGGCCATCTGATGACATGTTTATCACATTAATTCTTAAATTCAACGCAGGATCTTTTAGAAAATGAATGATTTATACCGTCCACAACTTTGAATTCCAGTGAGTTGCAAAGACAAACGCCGGCACAGATAAAGTTAGAAATCATAGTTCCAAACCTATAAGTGATGCCTTTTTCGCTTCTCTGCAACCTCTTTCTCACAGAAGAGACGTTGTGAGCCTGTCTCTGCTACATCATTATTTTTATGGCAAGTACTTGTCTGAGCTCCAATCTATGATCCCTCCCCCTTGCTGAACTTTTACAAAAACTTGACTAGCTACAACCACTATTCTCTATCTGTGCCTAAATTTAAACGCAGATTTCATGAACAAAGCTTCTTTGCTAGAACTGCCCATTTGTAGAACACTGTTGCACTGGCCTGCTTCCCGGACGACTACAATATCGTCACCTTCAAGTCAAATGTATACAAGTTCTTGTTGAACCATCCCCTTATATAATCAAGTTCTACCTAACGCCATTACATTTACTACACTACCACCTTAAATTCATTAACCCTTAACCTTGAGTGGCCTTTAGGTCTTGATAATTGGTGATTCCCTTGTTAAAAAAAGATGCGTCTTATCATTCAACTTTCAGATTAGTCACAGCCATGTTCAAATAACTACAAGAAACCTTCTCTACCACCAATAGCAATGGCCAAGAACACATTGCCTGAAAGTACTTCTTTTAAACTCCTCGGCCTAACGTTTACAGGGAATATGAACTGGAATAGATACATTGAGAGCATTGCCAAGGCTGCTGCAAGGAAGGTTGGCTCCCTCTACCGTGCTAGAAAACTACTTACGCCTGCCAGTATCCTATACCTCTATAAGGCAACCATTCGCCCATGTATGGAGTACTGTTGTCACATCTGGGCTGGTGCATCTGCTGCTTGTCTCTCGCTCCTGGACAGGGTTCAAAAAAGAGTCGCAAACCTGATAGGTCCTGAACTGTCATCTGGGCTTCAACCTCTGTCCCATCGACGAGATGTTGCATCCCCTCTGCCTGTTCTACAAATACTTTAATGGTGAATGCTCTGACGAACTGCAAACACTTGTACCTCCCCGACGTAACTACCTCCGACAAACCCGACAAGCTACTAAGTCTCATCCCTTTACAGTGGAGATCCCTAGGTGCAAGAAAGCCTTTTACTCCAATAGTTTCTTCCCCAGAACTGCGGGTCTTTGGAACTCCCTTCCGGGATTCTGCTTTCCCAACTGCAATGATTGCAGAAGTTCAAGTGTAATGTTAACAAACATCTTTCTACTCTTCTCCCTTCATAATGACCCCGCTAATTAATTCCCTAATAGTAGCCCCCTGCTTCAAAGTGGCACTGTGCCTTGTTTGGGGTGAAAATTGAATAAAAAAAAAAAATAAATAAAAAAAAAAAAAAAAAAAATCCTATCAGATTTTTTTTTTTACGCTTTATTATTTATCAAAGCTAAAAACTACTCGAGGAATAAATGTTAAGATTGTCACTTATTGTGTTATGACAGCAGCAGCATTCATCCTAGACGGTTGAACCAACTTCCTCCAAAGGAGGGAGTTTCATGGAAATATCAAATTCACAAGCGATTTCCAGTCACATGTATGTTTTGATCAGGGAAGATAACAACGTTATGTTTTGCAATTCTTGCAGGGAAGTGTCAATGTCCTTCTACATACAGTACTTGGTATTCCCAAATGGTCACCCATCTTGTACTGACTGGGCTCAACATTGCTTAACTTTGGTGATCTAATGAGAACCGATTTGTCAACTTGATAATGTTGTATATATTATGAGAGGATTCAACGTCAATTTATAAAAGTTGTTCAACGCATGGCAGCATGTGAAACGAATTTTAAATTGAACGAAAATGAACAGAATTTGATTATGACGAGTCTTTAACGTTAGATTTGAGGAAGACTATGTTGTATTCTACAGAGAATTAGTCCCGTTGTAACATGTTACAGATGGAAAGCTGGTGCTACCAGATCAGGCTGCCCTGTGGCTTCCTGAGACGAAATGCACCTACATTGACGTTTTTTTTTGTTTTCTGATCTTTTTTGTAAAACTTAATTATGTTCTGCAAAACCAAAAACAAAAACAACAGCCTATTCCCCCCCCCCTTTTTATTTTATTTTTTCCTACCTTACTCCCGGTCCTGGATATGACCTTAAACTACATCCGATGGTGAGGTCCAGCTTACGGGCTTGGGGAGTGTGGAGCCACCTCTTAATTGCCATTGCTCCCAGGTCCACCCTGACCCGGAGTGGTAGTACCTGTTAGGGTCCCAACTATGGGTTAAATAGAAACAGATTTTAAAAAGGAAAAGAAACAACAAAAAAAGAAAGAAAAAGTAAAACAAATATATTCTATTAAATTATCTATTTATTTATTTATTTTTTTGCCCTGTCGGTAGGGCATGAGAACAAACCGACTGTCCCCCTGCAGAGGGTAAAAATCCCTCAATGGGGCAACCAGTTAGCCGTGGGTTGCTACCCATAAAGTCTTAGGACGTGATCCTGGTGATTGAGCGAACCTAAACCAGGATACATAGAAGTTTAGGCACCGCAACACATTACTTTGGCCCTTACTTCGATTAGACGGGCGGTCGGAGAGGCCCGATCCGACCAATCGGCCAGTCACGATACCAATACATATATACTAACTTTCGATTCCCTCACCATACCCAAAGAAGTGAAAGTCGGATATATGAAAATAAATGTAGAAATTTATATTCCAAACCCCCTCCAATGCTTCAAGTGCCAGAAGTTTGGACACCATCAAGATCGGTGCACACGATTACCAGTGTGTGGAAGATGTGGAGAAAGTGGCCCACACATTGACTGCAGAAAAGATTTCAAGTGTGCCAACTGCCTGGGAAACCATGGCGCTGGCTCTAGATATTGCGAAATATGGAAAAGAGAAAAAGAAGTGACCAAACTAAAACATATAAAGAATATATCCTACCCAGAGGCCAGGAAAATCATTGAAACTAAAACATATGCAGATGCAACAAAAAAAACTAATCCAATCAACAATCAAAATGGTCATATACATGTAACGGATACAACTGACAAGAAAATTGATGTCCTAAGCAAACTAATAAAGGAAATGAAAGAACTATTAGAAGAAATGAGGAAAATGAATAGTGCAATGTCTGCAACCAATCCAAGGATAATAAGTAAAGACACTACTGAACCACAAAAAGAAACAAAACCACAAACCATTTCTACAAAAACAACCGAACAACCATCAAACACATCACAAGCCAGAAAAGAATCAAAAATCCCCCCAGACAAAAAAAAAAACAAACAAAAACAGGAAAAGAAAGATCCCGATCTATATCTCGAACAGGGACTCCGACAGAAAATAGATTTGAGGGATTGGAGACGATGGAAGTTGAACACAATTCCAAATGATGAACAAAATATTACAATGGAATATCAGAGGGATAAAAGCAAACCAAAATGAACTCACATTATTAATAACAAATATGAGCCCAGCACTTGTCTGTCTACAGGAGACCTTTCTGAAAGAAAATAATACCATCAACATAAAACACTACACATCTTACAACTACATAAATAAAGATACGGACAGAGCTTCTGGAGGCACATCAATACTTGTGAAGAATGAAGTCCCTCAAAGACAAATATAAACACAAACTTGCAAGCAATTGCAGTTTCAGTGACTCTACATAGAACTATAACACTTTGCTCAATATACATCCCTCCAAAAGATACAATCAACGAAACTGAGATAACTCAATTAATAAAACAACTCCCTAAACCCTTTTTTCTACTAGGAGATCTCAACAGTCACAATGTAATATGGGGAAGTAAAGAAACAAATAAAAAAGGAAAAGAAATAGAAAACATAATAAATAAAAATAATCTATGCCTCCTTAATAATCAAAACTACACCTATATGTACCCAGCAACAGGTACTTTCACCGCCATTGACCTTACCTTATGTGATCCTTCCATATATATGGACTATGACTGGAAAGTACACAATGACACCTGTGGGAGTGATCATTTCCCAATCATCCTGGAAAGTCTAAGTACTAGCACTGAACAAAAAACACCCAAATGGAACCTACATAAAGCGGATTGGGAAGACTTCCAGGAACAGTGCAAAAACCAATTAATTATCGAAAAGAATGATGAAGATGACCATTTGTACTACTTCATTAAAACACTCACAAACATAGCAAATAATACCATACCGAAAACAACCAAAACCAACAATCACAACAAACCTTGGTTCACAAAAGAATGCAGAAAAGCCATCAGAGCTCGACGAGCTGCCTTGAGAAAATTCGAAAAGTATCCAACAAGCGAAAATCTGGATTTCTTCAAAAACAACAGAGCAAAAGCCAGACGAATCATAAAGGAATCCAAAAGAACAACCTGGAGAAATTATATATCCAAAATTAATGTGAATACCAAGGCGAAAACAGTTTGGAACATGATGAGGAAAATAGAAGGAAAGTGTAGTAGTACACCAATATCCCACATCTCTAAAGGCAACAAAATATACACCGATCAAAAAGACATTTCCAATAACCTGGCAGATAATTTATCAAAAATTTCATCATGTGACAGACAAACAGAGAAATTCAAAAAGATTAGAGAAAAGGAAGAGAAAAAGAAAATTCTATTTAAATCACAAAATACTGAAAAATACAACCAACCTCTTACCTTGCCTGAATTAAAAGAATCGCTAACCAAATCCCATGACACAGCTACAGGGCCCGATGAAATTCCATATGAAATCCTCAAAAAACTTCCAGAAACCTCAATGAAATACCTACTTGAAATTTTCAATATTATATGGTCCAGTGGAAACGTACCCGAGACCTGGAAAGAGGCCACAATAATACCAATCCCCAAATCTGAAAACTCAAACATCCAATCCCAATCAAGTAACATCTCAGATCCATTGAATTTCAGGCCAATAGCTCTAACAAGCTGCATTTGTAAGACCATGGAAAGGATTATAAACAAAAGACTAATCTGGTTCCTGGAAACAGAGAATCTTATTACAGAACTTCAAACAGGATTCAGGAAAAACCGAAGTTCAATAGACCACATAGTCAGACTTGAAACCTTCATCAGAGAAGCCTTTGTAAGGAAAGAACATTTAACAGCAGTGTTTTTTGACATGGAAAAAGCCTACGATACTGTGTGGAAGTACGGTGTTACAAGGGATCTGAAGGCGCTTGGACTAAAAGGCAGAATGCCAATTTTTATGGAAAATTTTTAAAAAAATAGACGGTTCAGAATAAAGGTTGGCACAGCTCTCTCGGACTTGAAAGAACAAGAGAATGGAGTACCTCAAGGGAGTATACTGTCAGTGACCCTGTTCAGTATCCGAATTAACAACATTGTAAAAAACCTTAACCCTGGGGTAGATTGCTCCCTATATGTGGATGACTTCCTAATATGCTGTAGATCTAGATATATATCTATAATAGAAAGGAAGCTTCAATTGTGCTTAAACAAAGTAATGAGATGGACGGAAGAGAATGGATTTAGATTCTCCAAAAGAAAAACGAAATGCATGCATTTCTGCAAACTAAAGAACATGCATAATGATCCTGTCCTAACCATGGGAGGAATGCCCATACCAGTTACTGACCAGTACAAATTCTTAGGGATTTTATTTGACAAAAAGTTAACATTCATCCCACACATAAACTATCTGAAAAAAAAATGTAACCAAGCTGTAAATCTTCTGAGAGTGGTAGCACATACCGATTGGGGTGCAGACAGGGAAACACTCCTTAAACTTTACAGAGCACTAGTCCGCTCAAAGCTAGACTACGGTTGTTTCATATATGGATCAACCCGAACATCATATATAAAAAGCCTAGACCCTATTCACCATACTGGCCTAAGATTGGCCCTAGGAGCATACAGAACTTCCCCCGTGAACAGTCTATACACGGAAGCACACGAACCCCCACTAGATCTAAGGCGAGAAAAGTTAGCCCTTCAATATTTACTGAAACTGAAGTCTTGCCCAAACAACCCTGCATACCAATGTACCTTCTATCCTAAATATGAAGAACTCTTTAACATGAGAAGAAAAACTATCAAAACGTTCGGGCTCCGAATGAAGGAAAGCATTGAAGAATCGAAAATTCCAATCTCCAGCATTCACAACTTCATACTGCCTAAAACACCCCCATGGACCATGAAACAAGTTGAAATAAAACTCAACCTAAACAAAAAGTCCAAATCTACCACAAACCCTATTGAATACCACGACGAACTTCAACATTTAAAAGTATGATATTCAGACTACACCTTTATCTACACAGACGGGTCTAAAAGCAACAATCACACTGGATGTGCAGCAATGTACCATAAAACCACAATGAAGAGAAATCTTCAAAATGAAGCATCTATATTCACTGCAGAGACTATAGCTATCGATCTAGCACTCAACATAATTTCAGAGGAAACCACCAAAAACTTCATCATTCTCACAGATTCTCTATCAGTCCTATTATCTATACAAAATCAAAAACAAGAAAATCCACTAACAACAAAATTAATAGAAAAAATCAATATCCTTTCAACTACTAAAAACATTATTCTTGTCTGGATCCCCAGCCATGTGGGGATCAAAGGCAATGACAGGGCAGATACAGCTGCAAAAAGATCTTCTCACCTTCCAACTGACAATTTTAAGATTCCACATACTGATCTTAGACCCCAGATAAGAGCATACATACAGGAAAAATGGCAACTGCGGTGGAGTCAGCAAGAGGGCAACAAATTATACTCAATCAAACCTGAACTTAAGGAACGATGTCCGGACATCAAGAGATCACGCCGAGAAGATGTGATACTGACTCGGCTGCGCATAGGACACACCAACTTTACTCATTCTTATATACTAAATGGAGAATCGGCGCCAGAGTGCATCCCATGCCAGGAGACACTCACAGTAAAACATATCCTAGTTGGGTGTGATGACCTTGCCCCAACTAGAAAATTATATTATACAGAAAGCAATATGGAAGACCTTTTTGAAAAGGTCAACTCAGCAAATATTCTAGCATACCTAAGGAAAGTAAATTTATATAAGAAAATTTAAGGAAATTTAAAGTCATCCAAATATACACATCCATGTATGAATACAACATTTAATTTCTTAGTTCAATTTTATAAAAAAAGGGAGGAAAGGCTGAAAAAGTCATTCCCCCCCTCCCAATAAAAAAGTTAAAAAAAAAAAAAAAGGACTCCGACATTAAATGACCACATAGGTTGATATGCCGTAAAACCAATCAATCAATCAATCAATCAAACAGATGGAAAGTTTTTAGTAGGAAATTCTATTCATAAAATTTCCATTTGATGTAATTCACATGGAAAAAATGTTCACATGAGTTCTTGTTGCGAATGTCTTACAAGTAGAAATTCGAGATTGGAGCTCAGTCGAGCGTGTGCCATTATCTTTGTGTACACGTTAAAACTGATGATCATCATATTGTGATGTAGCTGGTTTTGAACAAATAGCAGTTTCTCGCCAGCCAAGAAAGAAGAACTCGTAACAAAAAAATTGATAAAAAAAATATAAAACACTTGTTTATTTCTTGCTTTGTGTTGCATGCTTCAGTCTGCCTGCAGGAGTAGGAAGCAGGAGGTGGATGGATTTCAGCGAGACACAGTGCAGCAATGTAACTCCTGGATCACCGTCGCTCTTTAACTCCCTTCTCTCTGATGCCTCACTTGTTTATATCAACCTGTTCTCTTTCAGGTGTTTAATCCTGGCAGCTGTGAGATAAACTTTATCTATTCACCTCCGGCGATGTCAGTTATTTTACTTTGCCAATTGCCTGCGTGTGTGTATTTGCGCATACAGTCTCAACACTCAACAGTAATTGATTTAACACCTGTTTTACATGCTGGCGTGGGCAGCTTTTAGAAAAATTGATTTTAAAACTAACTTATCTGAAGCCAGGCCTTTATTTCTCTTTTTTCTCCCAAATTCATTTTTCATTTCCTCTCATCTGAACTGTGACCTCAACTGTTCTATATTTACTAACCTTTTATCTATTATTTCAATGTAACCATACCATCAAAGTCTACTCTTTTGCATGCATTTCTCAATATTGTTCAGATTTCATCTTTCTCGAATCATCAAATTTAATCCTGTCTTTAAGACTCAAATTATACAACCATCGTATCATTCTTATTTCTTTCCATAAAAAATAGAAACGAGAATCTGCAATTTCTTCACACCTATGAATAAGCAACTTGTATTCAGTTAAATGCATGCACTGAAATGATTACAGTGATGTTTCAGTAATAAAGACTCGTCTTTAAAAAAAGATTCAATCTGCCATAAAATTGTTAAAAGCAAAACATGCCTATGGAGTGGTGTGTGTTAATGCTCACTCAAGCCATGTTCAATGTAAACGATGGATATACAGTGGTGAGTCGGTTCAAACCCAGTATAACACAGCTCTGATACTTTTTTTAGTGTGAGGTTGGATATACCAAAGCTTGATGAACGCTTGACAATCAGTCGATTACATTGGTTTGATCATGCTGAGGTGAACGACTCAGATGAGAAAAGACAAAGACTTTAAAGTGTAAGCTCAGTAGAAAGTTGGACGACCGAAGAAAACTTAGATACAAACCATCAATAAGGATTGTCGATGGAATTTGAACGGAATCAACCCTCAAAAGTGCCAACCTTGGCAACTGAAATCTATTGACCAACGGCAATAACCAAATAAAATGATGATTTTCCATTTATAATTTACTAATTGTATCTATCCAGCGTTACCCGGGATGGTATGAAGTCATTTTTGTTTTTAATTTTATTTGTTTGAACAGTTTTAAACTTTAGGTAGATGACTTGTATTATATTCTTTAATTTAAAATTTGCTGATTTTTATTAAGTGCTTATTCAAAATTGTTTTATATATAACAGTTGTCTGAATTGTGCTAAGTCATTTTAAAAATAAATTATGGTGTTATTATATTGCCAATAACATGGTACAACAATAACAAACAAAAATTGGCTAGTCAGAATTTGATTTTTTTTTTTTTTGTCAGCTTAAATGCTATCTGGGTCTGACTTGGAAATTCCACTTAATAACTTCATATGTTTGATTATTATTTATAGTTCTTTTGTTTTGTTTTTTTTCCAGAAAACATGCAAGTTTAGTTGAATTAAATATTAAAGTGATGGATGCCTTACAAATGTATCACAATCTGATGAAGGAAAATCCCGGATTTTATATGCCGCCTCATCAATCAGGCCCTCACCAGATGCCACCACCACCACCACAACAGCAGCAACAGCAGCAGCAAACACCTCCGACTTATATTCCATCTGGACATCCACCAGTAAGATAACATGTTTTTTTATTCTTTCCTTTTTATTTTTTTTTTTTCATCTTTTTATTTTTACAATTTTGAAAATTTTTAGATGAGGATTGATTATTCCTATTTGGATTCATCGGATTAGTGTTCTCAGGATTAGTGTTCTCATCTTGAGTGTGATTTTCACAACGTTTCGATCGATGTAATCTCCGACCTTCTTCAGGTGATCTTTTTGAACTCTGGATTCTTTGTCAAACTTGGGAAGTCTTTACGGAATTTTGAACAGAAGTCTTTATTTAGTCCATAGGGGTAGCAAGAACCTGTGGTGCAATGGATAAAGTACTTGGTAAATTCAGTTGGAGAGTAGACAACGCATTGTGGATGTGTTATCGGCAGCTCTCGTTACTCTAGCTTCTCCTTATTTGTCCCTCAGTCCTCATTTCTAATGGGTGATTTTTCTGACAAAGGGTAAAGAAAAAGCTGCTTTCCAGGACGGCAGTACTTTGTGAACAGTAGCCTGAGATGTCGGAAAATTTGTTTCTATGTCTATCCTTGTGGTCATGTCACTAGTAAGGGTGTTGGAGGTAAACTTTTCATCTGGGCTGACATTATCCGCCTGATAGTCAGGGACCCGAACCTTGGATTAACTACTAAGGAGGCTGTCCTATCAGCAGGTACAAAGTACTGGGGCTGCTGTATTGCCATCTGGTGAATGGATTCTGGACCATGCAGTAGCTTCTGGTGGGGCCTCTCGATGCCATACTAGTGGGTAATTGTTACGGAGTTACCTTATCATGTGCTACAAAAAAAAAAAAAAATTTCCTGTCTTTTTCTGTCCTGCTTTCCCTCTCTGTCCAGTTCTAATCAGGTCTATCGACCTGTTCCACAAATCTCAAATCGAAATATCTCCAGAAAAACATCACCAATAAACCTAGAACCCCATCCTCCAACGTAGACCTCTACTACCATGTCTCCTCCTCCAACATCAGGGGTCTACGTTCCAACCTTCCAGAGGCTGAAACCCAATTACAGGAGAGAAAACCGGACATATTCTTCCTAAGCGAAACTGGCATAGGGCCAACCACTTCCCTAGACAAGTTCATAATTAAAGGATACTCTAACTTAACATCTAAATCTGACCCCCAAGATCGCCATGGGCATGGAATATGTGCCTACATTAAAGATGGTTTTCCATGTGGTAGGGATATCGCCAGTGAAGACCCTAATTTACCTTATATGTGCTTCAGGGTTGCTATTGCTTACACCACTGCATTTATATTTGTTCTCTATCGCCCCCACAACAGCGGAGTTACTCTCTTTAAGAGCATGTCTGAGAAAATTGACCACATCCTGTCTCCCAAAACACATACTTAAATCATTCGTTGACATCTATACTGATGACACGACCATCTATGGCAACACATCAAAGGCCGTAAATGATGATGTTCTCTCTGATTCTCTCTCCTCTGATCTTGAGCACATGGTACAGTGGAGGAAGAGGTGGCTGGTTACTTTTAATGCATCTAAAACCAAGCTCCTATCTTTACATCATCAACACCCAGATTCCCGTCTGGCATCAATTGAAATGGATGGCTCTCTCTCGTCTAGGGGAAGCCCCATGTTTTGATAAACTTCTGGGCTTGACCTTTACTCCTGACCTGAAATGGAACACGTACATCAAATCTGTTGCCAAGGTCACTAGAAAAATGGTCAGATCCTTCTACCGCTCCAGAAGATATCTCACTACTGATGCAATTCTCTATCTATATAAAAGCCAAGTACGTCCAAGGATGGAATACTGCTGCCATATCTGGGCAGGAGCTGCTATCCTGCCTTGACAGAGTACAAAATAGACTTTGTGATTTAGTGAGGGATGCCTTTTTCTCTTCCCTGCAACCTTTCTCCCACAGGAGAGACATTGCAAGCTTGTCTTTGTTTTATCGTTACTTTGGCAAGTGCTCATCTGAGCTCCAATCCCTGGTTCCCCCCTCGCCAATCTTTCACGAAAAACACCCGTCTAGCTGAAACCACTGTCAAAAATTTTCCCCACTTTTCTGTGCCAAAACTCAAATGTAGATTCCATGAACAAAGCTTCTTTCTTAGAAGTGCATGCTAGTGGAACTCTGTTCCGTTTGCCTGTTTCCCACCTGACTACAACCTGGATGTCTTCAAGTCTAACAAAAACAAATTCCTGATGAACCGCCCCCTTAAGTAAGACACTTTATCAAATTTCAACACGCACTGTACACGCAATAACCCTTATCCCCAAGTGGCTTCCAGGCCTTGATAAGTGGTCACCACCTTGTAAAAAAAAAAAAAAAGTTGTAAAAGTTACAATCCTGAAAGTTGAAGGTTCAATCCTTATTGCAAATGATAAAAAAAATATGATAGTGAATTACTTAGCCATAACTGAGTAGAAGTCTTGATGGAATAAGAGTATTCCACCCTCGTTTGGATTTTTGAAGTCAACAGAAAATTCCAGAAGTCAACAAGAAGGTTGGAAGGTTACATCAACCGAAACATGAAAATCACACTCAAGATGAGAACTGCAGTCGGAAGAATCCTAATGTTTTTCTTCTTTTTTTTTAATTTTTAAAAATTATTTTCAATTATTTAAAAAAAAAAATTTTTAATTAATTTTTAATTAAAAAAAAATTTTTTTGTTCAATTCATATCAAAGAAAATTAAAGATTTTTTTTTTCCTACGATAATCAATAATCACTTGCCAGTCAACTAGATATCTGTGCGTGATGGTGTAGATGTTTACTGCGTTTTACAACTTCATATCAGATGAAGTATCCATAAAGTGATGCCCTGCAAACGATGATAAAAACAATGAAATGTTGAATGGTGGTTACTGTTATTTAAAAAAAAAAAATCATAATTGGAAGTTGAAATTTTGTCCAAACTTTGAGCGTGAATTCCTTGAAACCATACAAATGCGAAACTTCATTAGCTACAATGTGGGTCAAGTAGTGAGCCTCTACAATGAATCAAAGTTTGATAATTTTTTTTTTTTTTCTTACCTTTCTGCGATTTTGACCTAAATATCCCAAAATTACGTGATTATGTGATTTTGAAACACCTCAATTTGTTTCTTTACAGGACATCGCCTGATCAAAAAAAAAAAAAAATATCCACCTACTGTCAACCTACTTCCCTACCCCCCTCTATTTGATAAAATCAAAAGTAAAACCCTTAAACTTTTTGGCCATGTCAAACAATGAACCGCTGCTGTATCAAAGTTATGCTTTGAGGGTATGTTAGACGGCAAAGAGAAGGTGAAGAGAAAATGCTTTTGATTGGACATTTCTCAAAAGTTAGGCGTCCATCAACCAACTTGCCCTGGATCTGAAGGAATGGCGAAAAATAAGTCAGATGGGTTAATCATGCAAATTACATTGGTTCTAAATTAAACGATGATTGATATTTATGTTAAGGCGAAAGTAATAGGAACAAAAATGGATGGTAACATTCAATGCTGTCAAGACTAACCTTGTTTACTTCAATAATTACAGAAAATCTTCTCGACCATAAACTCCTCAGCCTAACATTCACAGGCAACATGAGTTGGAACAGATACATTGAGAGCATTGCCAAGCCTGCTGCGAAGAAGGTGGGCTCTCTCTACTGTGCTAGAAAGTTACTTATAGAGGTACAGGATACTTTCAGGCATAAGGCCATCTTTCGCCCACGTATGGAGTATTGTTGTCATATTTGTGATCGACTACAATCTCTCATTCCTTGACAGGGTTCAAAAGAGAGTCGCCAACCTGATAGGTCCTGAATTGTCATCAAAGCGTCAGCCTCTGTCCCATCGATGAAATGTTGCATCCCTCTGCCTGTTCTACAAGTATTTTAATGGTGAATGTTCTGATGAACTACAAGCACTTGTACCCCCTCGACGTAAATATCTCTGAGAAACCTGACAAGCAGCTAAATCCCACCCCTTCACAGTAGAGATCCCTAGATGTAAGAAAGCCTTCTACTCCAGTAGTTTCTTCCTCAGAACTGCTAGACTTCGGAATTCCCTTCCGGGATCCTGTTTTCCTAACTGTACTGACATGCAGAAGTTCAAGTGTAATGCGAACAGACATCTTGCTGCCCACCTCCCTTCATAATGCCTCTGCAACTTATGTCTCCAATAGAAGCTCCCTACTTCAAAATGGTACTGTGCCTTGTTTGGGGTGAAAATTGAATAATAAAAAAAAATTGTGGTTGTAATAGAGACTATTGAAAAAAAGCCAACTTAACCCGACTTGAATGGGGAGGGGGTTCTAGAAGTGAACCTATTTAAAAACAAAGGGCAGATAACTCCACAGTAATAAAAACTGGAGATCAGCCTTATAATGCTAAAGATTTTACATTAATTGCTTAAAATTGTTTTAAAATGATTTTTTTTGTAAAATAAATAAATAAAACTATTTGGTTGAACCTTTTTTTTATATCAAATATCATTTTCTGTTGAATCTAAAAATGCTTACATCTGCTAATTTGCTAATTTCGTTCTGTCCACAGCAACAATATGCCAATCCAGCTCAGTATATAAATCCTGCTCAAGGTCCTCCTCCTCCTCCTTCGGCAACTGCAGCAGTGAGTGGTCCTTCACATGGAATGCATAGTAACACTGCACCTGGCGCCCAGGGTCCAATGCCTGCCTCTATGATGGCCCAGCAACCTGCCCCTGCTCAGAACATGAATGGTAATTCTATTGTTGGATCTGCAGGACAGCAACCATATAACGGGTTTGTATAATTCGATCATTTTTTTGTGAGAAATTTCTGTTCATATCTTGTTAAAAGTATTTTAGAAATGAAAGAAATTTTGTTTGCAATTTCTGTATTTATCGATCTTGTTGCAGTACACTTGAAAGCAGCAAATTTTTATTTGTACGTTTTAGAATTGTCGATGAAAAGGCAGAAAAGCTAAATGAATATGTTTAAAGGAACATTTCTAAATACATTTAAACAAAATTAACAGAATGATCTCTAAGGCTCATTCAACTATTATCTCATCAGGTGAAAACGATAGTTTTAAATGAATGAGAAACATTTGACAAAAAGAACAGAAAGGGGAATTTGTATGTGTTACTTTTTTAAGTGATTAAAATAAATATGTTACTTATTTAAGTGATTAAAATAAATATGTTACTTATTTAAGTGATTAAAATAAATATGTTACGTATTTGTTAAGTGATTAAAATATTCGTTTACAAACAATTAAGCTTTTTCTGCAACTAACCAGCAACAATACCTCCACGAATAAACTAAAGGATTCATTTGAAACCCTGTTTAGATTAGATTGTTGATTTCGATGTAATGATTACCAAGTTCAACGAGCTGATTGTGATCAAGATCCTGAAGAAGGTTGAAATGTGAATTGATGAGGATTGTAGTTGAAAAATTTGTTTTTAAATATTTTAATCATTCACAATTTATCCAGGCATAAAACCATTTGAGGATAAGGATTAATCCAAAGTCTGTTTTTTTTTTTTTGTTTGTTTTTTTTCTAATGATATTTGCAATTTAAACTTTTGAATTCATAAAAATTTCCAAGTTTTTTTGTATATTTTTAAAGATTCCCTCCAAATTCCCAATATATTTACTTTTGTCTGTTCCCCTCCACCTAATATTTTGTCCTTTGTTTTGTGTTTCAGAGTAAATCCTGCTGCACCATCAAATAGTCTGTCGATGAGTAACTATGGCCCACCCTCCTCAAATTACACTCCTCCTTCAATGACCAACATCGCCATGCCAAACATGGACACTGGCTATGGACTTCCACCTTCCTCTGTGGCTGGAGTAGTGGCCCCTGCTGGAGGTGTTATTTACCAGCAACCGCCACCCCCTCAGCCGCTTTTGTGATACGACACGGCACAATTGCCCTCTTAATTCCGGCTTCAGTTGAGTTTGGTCAGTATCATCAATGAATGTTGCTGCCAGCAGGAACCCCAAACCAATAAAGGCATCTGCAGCAGCAAACGAATAATCATCTGGCTCGATTCTTTTCTTTTCGAAGAGACATTTGTTGAAGCTGAAAGGGAGAGAGGGCATTGCTGTTGTCAGCATCTCTTGTACTGTGATATGCTCCCATTGGAAGCGTGGCCTGCAAATGCGAGACGGGAAAAAGTGTAGGCTTATCAACACTAAGGCATGAGTCATGGTACTGACCAACACCAATATGCAACAGAAACAATCAAAAATATTCATAGGATTTTTAAAATCGTATAATGACAAAATCTGACAGAAAGTATGAGAAAAAATAAAATGGGAAAATGGGCAAACAACAAAAAAAAATAGAAAAGACAAAATCACAAAAAAAAATATCAGTTGACTAATAAAAAAAACTTTTATTCTGATTTTTTTTTTTTTTTTTTTTTTTTTCAATAAAAAAAAAAATTATTAGTCCACTGATGTTTTTAATGCAATTTTTTTTTATACGTATATGCAGTGGTTTGTCCATTTTATTTTTTCTACGCGCACACACACACACACACACACACACACACACACACACACGCATTCATTAGTTATCATTCCAAAACCAGAAAATGTATTTAATTCACATAAGTTTTTCTTTTTTATGAACTAGTCTTACACGCGTTTTGTTGAATAGTGGAAAACCACTAAATGAGTTTAGTTTTGTTGAATCAAACAACTTCTTCAGTGGATGTCTGCTATTCACCGAAACACGTGTAAGATGTACATCATAAAAGAAAAAAAAAATGTGAATTAAATATAACTTCTGGTTTTTAGAATAATAACTAACGATTATATTACGTACACACAAACACGCGCATTATACACCTGGCCACATGTTTACATTCATTAAAATATTCCATGACTCCTGTTTTGTGAATCAACATTCGTTTACTGTGGTGATGATATTTGTAGACGTCGGATGTTTATACGAAAGCTTTTATACAGAGGAATTTCTGTATTTGGTAAAGAAATATATTTACTTTTCTCTTTAATTTAAAAGAAAAATATGTATGAAGGTATTAACCCATTCCCAGTATTTGCTTTAATATATATATATATATATATGAAGGAAGTCTGTTTCAAGGCAAATAAATTTCATCCAACAAAAACTGGTTAGTGTATGGAAGGAGATAAAGAAAATTAATTATAAACACAGAAACATGTTTAACAAAAAATTTATTCTGAAAATTATTTTGACTTGATTGGTCTTGATCATGGAATACACTGACCATTTTACACACACACACACACACACCTTGCTTGTATTGGTTGGTTACGATTGCAGTCATATGAGAAAAAAATCAACACAAAAACAGTGAGCGCCATCCTTTACAAAAAGAATAATTAATAACATAGTTTACCAATGCATTTAATTTTTATTGGAAAGATAATGTGCAGTTGCTCATGATTTTTTTTTTTTCCTTTTTTATGAAGATTATGACATGTTGAATGTCTTAGCATTAAAATCTGTTTAGTGTTGTGTATTAAATCGGAAAACAACACTTAAAATTGGCCAACAGAATTCTTTGTGGCACGATGGCTGTTCAATTAGTTGATCTATAAAATTGGAATGGAGATTAAAACAAAACAAAAGTGTTTTGGGATTTTTATAAAACTAATTTATTTAAAAGAAAGTATTTATTAAATGTTTTACAACTTTATTTTATTATTCCTATGCTTTTTTTTTTAACCATTACCTGGTCCAACTTTTTTGATCAACTAATGAAGCAGAAATCTTGCATTTTTGTGAGGAAAAACTTTCAGCTGGTTTAAGTGTTTTTTTTTGTTTTTTTTCTATTTAATACGCAATATTGTAAACTTGATTTTAATTAAAGTATATTCAACATGTCATGATCTTAAAGCAAACTTTTTTTTTTTTTTTATCGACTGCATATTGTCTTTCCGATAAAATTCTATGGGTTGGAAAACTACATGACTATCAAGATTAATGTTTTAAGAAAAGGAGTTGCTGCAAGGAGTATTGACTATAATAAGGAGTTTGATTTTTTTTATCGTCCTTGTTTTCAATTGGAGCTGACCTTTGAAAAGTTGGGCATGTTTCAATTTGGTAATTTAAAAATTTTTTCTATTTTTAATTTTTTGTTTCAAAATCTTGTTCAAGCCGTGCTACTCCGCTATACCTGATATTCTCTTGTGATACAAAGAATGGAAAAATGAGACAAACATTCTCTTAGAAAATTAAGTACAAATGTAGTGTTTTTTTGTTTTTGTATTTTTTTAACAAGTCTTATAGATGGTTGCGTTCTTTGATACGATAAGGTCACATTAAAAAATGGACGCTTTCTGTTGGTTTAGGAACACAAATGAACAATGTTTTATTTTTTGCTTTAAACTTTAATTCAAATCGGAAATGATTTTTGGGGGCTTCTATATTATAAAAACAAAAAAAAAATATTGAATTTCCAGTAAAGCAAAATGGGCCTACTTAATTGTCAGGTCTCAAATAGTAATACATCCAAAAATTATGGAAAATGATAATGTGAAAAAATAATTATTAATGTAAAATTGTTTTTGATAAAATTTATATGGGGGAATAAATTTTGTCCGACATTTTGAATTACATTTGTCATGTGACATAAGAAACAAAACAATCATCTCCCCTATCAACTCCTCTTTTTTTTTTTTTTAGTAAGAGTAATATAGTGATTTCATGTCCTTTCACAAATTTTTTTTCCGTTATTTTTTTACCTTACTGTTTTTCATAATTTCTGGATATGTAACTATTTGAGACCTAGCAATTACGTAGGTACTATTTGTTTCACTTGAAATTCATTATTTTTATTTATTTTTTTTTTTTTATAATATAAAAGCGCCTGCCTTTTTTTTTTTTTTTTTTTAACCAAAAATTTAAAAGCTTAGAAATCATTTAAAAACTTGTAACAGTGAAAATAAGCAAATCCACCATTTTGATTTGCTTTTATAAAAAGATTGAAAAAACACTGACATGTGTGATTAGTCACAAGCATTTTTTTAGTTTTATATTATTCGGGTGATTGTCATCTTTATTGCTATTTCTGCAACGTTTCGGCTGATATAAATTCTGACCTTCAAGTGCATGTGTTTTCAAATTCAGAAAGACTTGTACAAAATTTCAAACCGAATCATTTATTCCGTATGAGTTTGTCGAGTTTAAAATAAAGATTCCCAAGTTTCAAAAGATTCACGTAAATAAGAGTAGAAATTAAATCCGTAAAAAACAATTGTGAAAATAAAATGAAAATAATAGGCCGAATAATTAAAACAAATTATCAATCATTATCTCAAAAAAAATTCCGAAATTTTAAAGTCTTCAAACTGTTCATTAGAAAAGTGGTTCCTAATTTTGACAGAAAAAAAAGGGTCAAGTATCGCGGTTCATTTATGTTTCTTACTGATGAGAAAGCATTAAGTTTTTTGAACACTGTTACCGTGTCGTATCAACAAACCAAATTTTGGATGCTGCATGAATGCATGAATTAAACGATGTGTCCGACGTCGTGGAAAATGTATTGCATGTTGGTGGTATAAGTTATTAAATTTGTCACTTGTTTGGGAGGGGGGCATCATTTGTTTAAACTAACTCTTGTTTTTTTTTTTTTCGTTTTTTTTATTGTTAAATACACTTTCAACTTGTGAGTTTACTGGTTGCATGTTTTTTTTTTGTGAAGGTTGGGGTTCCACTGGTCTAATGGATACCAATTCAGACTCTGAAATCTGTTAAACCAAATTCAAATGCGGTCAGATTTTATTGAATTCACGTACATTGTAATAATAGCATTTAGAAGGGTATAAACCCCCACCCACCCACCTCCTTATGTATGATAGCATAGCAATTTTTGTTTGATAAAATGTTTACAAGAAGTATTGTTGCTATATGAAAAAATTACTCCCCAAAAAGGTCGATCTGCTGCAAAACAAATCGAAATAATTGCATATTCGTGTACATAAATTTTTTAAAAAATGAAACTTTAAAATTTTTGCCTTTGATTAAACATAGTGTCAACATCTGTTTTCATTTTAGCAAGAGTAGATGTTAGCCGTTTGGATTTTGTTTGCAAATTTTTAATTTGAAATTGAAAATTTGAATTCTGATTATTATTTGCTGTAACCTCACTAAACTAAGGATTCTACACGGAATTTTGAACGAAACCTTTTTAGTCCATGAGGATAAGTAGTGCTTGACCAAGTAGAATTCTTTTGTCAGATGATTGGAGGTTAGGGTTAGGGTTAGGGTTAGATGATTGGAGGTTAAATCCGCTAATACGTTAGAATAGCATACACGATGAATCATTCCAGACTTTTAAATTTTGTTAAGAAAATAAATTTAACAACTTTTCAATTAGTGTTTGCCAAGAATAAGTTGTGATTGTGGTGGCAGTCAAAAAGGAAACACGGTTAACCATTTTTTTTTTTTTTTGTGGGGTGGGCATAATTTGATGAAAGTTTAATAAAGTCGGGAGAGAACTTCTTCTAATCTAAATTAATCTAAGATTTCACAAAACATATTTAATCAGCGTTGATGTGTTTTTCTACTTCTGTAGTCGTTGTGTACCACTTTTAATCCATCCTTGTGATGCGATGGATGTGTAATAGGGGTCTTAAAGATGGACTTAGATCTGATGACCTCAGAGGTAGATTAATCCTTTATGACCTGAATTATCATGTAGATGATTATAAAAATATTTATTAATTTTAGTTAAAGGGTAATTATACTATGATTGTCTTCAAACTGAAAAAATTATGAAGTTCAATAGTTAAGCTACCACTGAGAATTTTGCATTTCATAAATTTACCTTGATTTATTATCCATAGTGCTTGAAAAAAATGTGTTTATGACAACAAACAAAATCCTCCACTATCTGAGACAGATGGTGGCATACTGAATTTAAGTAATAGACAGTTGCAATCTGGGGGGTATCTGGCATCTACCCAGATACTGAACTAATACGTACAAGGCGTGTTTAAATCAATTCTCACTTTATGCCGTTATGTTTGTTTACGACTGAACAAATTAGTTTAACCAGGTCATAAAAAGTTGAATCCGGGTTATCTAGAGAGATGTGTGCAGAACAGGAGACCTCGATGGTATGGTAATGTTAAAGGATAAAGTTTGGGGTTAGATGTAGTACAGTTGAGCTAGCAGGGTCAGTTGGTAAGGAAAACATGAAAGGACGTAGTAAGAATGGATTTCTCCTTTTCAGTAATCTGATATACGAGTTTCACAGCAAAATGTTATTAAAAATATAACACCATATTAACAGGTTTTATTTGCAAAATGTGACAAAAATTAAATGCGGCAAAAAATAAACTTGAAAAAAAAAAAAACAAGGATAAAGACGTGGTTAGAAATAGGTTAGTTTTGAAGTTAATTTCTAAAAACCATTTAATACATGCCAGCATATAAAATGGACATTCAACCAAACGACTTTGTTTCTTTTTTTTTTTTTTTTTTTTTGATTGGTTGACTTTTCGTTAACCCTGCGTTAGTCACCTGGGTGTTCCAAGCATGGTTTAGTCCCAAAAAATTCATGGTATTATTTTGTAAAAAAAAAATTATCCTGCTGGTTCAGGATATATTTAAAGTCCGTGTTGAATAGTTTGAATCACTTGTATCTTGTTTACATTAATAAAAAATAATACAATAAACAAAATTATAAAACTAAGCAAAATTTAAGATATTACATTAGCTAAGCTCATAGTTACAAGACTGAAAAAGTAATAAATTGTAAATGAAATAAAAATCCCATCAAAAATTATCATAAAAAAAAAAACTAAATCATATTAATTTCATATTAAATATTACAGATTAGCTTAATGATGCATAATATGCGTTTATATCTACGAAATTTATATTCCCACTGGAAAAATACAAAAATATATAAATCATAAAATTATACCTACGTTAGTCAGCTGGGGTGAGTGGACACCCCAGAAGGACAAAACGATGCTTATCTTCAAGGAAAACTGAGATACAACTATGCCATACCACGTGTGCTATACCGTCACTGAGTCAGGAGAGTACTGGGAGGGAGGAAAAAAATAAGTTGCCAACTAGGAATTATGAAAACTTAAACAAAATTGGGGTGACAAAACACCCCCGGGACTAACACGGTTAATAAGGAATGCAATCAGTCATGGCATTGTTTGCAATTTTTTTTTTTTTTTTTTTTTAATTTGTGACTTTTTAGAACTAAAGTGGAATAAGTCTTTGATGCCATTGTAAACATCAGCTGGTGACCTCTCATCGACACATAAATAATAAGCTCAATAGGTTGTAACGTCTATTTGTAAGTGTAGTTGTAGTGGTGATGTAGCAACCGGTGTGTCTTTCTTTTCCTTTTTTAATAATAACGTTTGTAAAAGTTTTTGATAACAACAGCACACAACACAATCAGTTGGGGTTCAACAATACTTATCAAGTTTTTTGTTTTTTACAATATACGTAATACCTGATGGGTCTTTCTCTAACCCATCACCCACGAGGGGAGGGAGCAGCATCCCCAAACTCATCCTTTCTCTTACTGTTCAGAAACGAAAGAAAATGTTTTCAGCTTATCTGTAACATGTCAGTAGATGCTTTGTATCTATACCGTCACATCTAACAGTCCCAGTTCTTCGAAGTTGTAACTTTTTAATGGAATTTTCCAAATTTCTCTTGCTCTAGCTTTATGTCAAAAATTCCGTTTACAACATTTTTTTTTACACTCTCCCTGCTACTGCTACACTTTCTTTGCGTTCGACGATAAAATACTTTCGAAACGACAAGTCTAGAAGGAACACTCTGAAATAACGTGTTGTAATTTTGAAATTGCGGGTGAGGATTGGCTGATTGGTTGGTTTAAATCCATGTGATATAGAAAGGATTTGAAGGTAGAATTCAGTTGCAGTTAAAAATTTACTAAGGAAAGAATTCAGTTTTAGATCATAATCGATTGGGATGATTAAACTCATCGTGCTCCCTTCCCTCCTCAAGGACAGACAGAAGTGACCTTCAATTAAGGAGATGCAAACAGTTGTAATAACCCAGGTGAGGAAAAACAAAATCTCCGGCCTATGTGAAAGAAGTGTAGGAACAGTTGATAGGCATATACCCATGAATAAATATCTTTTCTTAAATTCTTTCTGCCCAACTCCCCACGCAGGTTGCCGCTATATATCTGACTCATATTACAGTAGCTCCTTATGCTTCACTCGCAGTATGCCTTATTTTGGGGTAAAAAAAAAAACAAAAAAAAATAAAAAAAACAACTGTATAAATAATTATTTTTCAGACTAATTATTATCAGTGATTGCTCACCAACAAAAACTAAGTGTTCCCTGGAGTCTGTGACAAAATGTCTCCCAAGATTTCCAACACCCTCCACCTCTTTTGATAACAGTTGCAAATCCTTTTGTGTTAGCGCAACAGCTGTTTACCATTGATTTCTTGTTGATAATGACCATGGGTTTTTTCTGGAATTTGAGTGGCAACAAGCCTCTTCAATTTTCCAGTGTTCTCCATATTCTTCTGGTGAAGATTTGGATGGTGTTCTTTCCATCCTTCTTGACACTTCATGACTATTTTGTATGGTACAGAGATTAGTACCGCTTTTCATTTAAGTTGGGGGATGGGGACAGATTATTGGATTTTTATGGTTTCAGTTTCCTTGGTTTCTTTTAACGTTTTCTTCTACATTTTCTACACTATTTCTATTCCTTAACTGTGATTGGTTGTCATTTGTTGAATATCTAGGTTGGTTTCTGCACTCAAGGATTTTTATTATCTCTACTATAATTCAATTGATTTTGCTTTTTTTTTATGAATTATTGCTCGTCATGCTAGATTGGTTCAGTGAATCTGATTTAATCAATAATCGTTATGAAACAATCTTTTCTTCTCTTTACAGTAGTTAAGCAACATTGATCCTCGTCATCACTTAACTGGGTAACCTCTGAAAGTGTAAGAGTTAAAAGCACAAAAGATTGAAATCCTATTTATTCTTGACTAAAAACATCTTGATCTGAAGAAAGAAAAATGTCTAATCGGACAATGAGTAATTTACTTCCTCTCGAACCGTTTTATGAACGACTTTGGTTTTAACACTTTATTTTTGCCTCCAAGCTGAGAAAAAGTTGCAAATTATTTTCTTAGATTTTCTTTTCTCACTTTCATTCCAGATAAATTGTCACCTTAACAAACAAACAAAAGAAAAAAATCCCCCAAAACCGAAAAATATATCCCTCTTCCATTTGCTTTCTAAGATGTTGCAAAAATGGATAATATTGATTATAAAAATGTCGATATTTAATATGGCCGTATATTTTTGAATTCATAGCCATTTACTGTTCGCCTTTCGATAGATATTATAGAAAAGAATTTATTTCAGTATAAGATATGAATGCTACGTTTGTGTTAATTGGTCATTTTTTGTAATTAAAAAAAATATTGTTTGTGACCTCTTTTATGGAAGAGTGTGGAGGCAGACTAAATCACACACAAAAAAAAAAAAAAAAACTACAATTCATTAATGTATATCTATGTGAATATACGTGTGTGTGTGTGTGTGCGCATGCGTTTCATGTACATGGATGTGTTTATGCATACATATATAAAGGTTTAAGAAAATGTATATACGTATGTATTTACCTCTGCAAGTGTGTGTATGTAGGTATGTCCGAGTGTGTGTGCGTGAACATATATATATGTGCATGTCTTTGTTTTCTGTATTGTATATAAATAAATTATATAAAAATCTGCTGCTTTATTTGTCTGTGGAAATGAAACCATTGTTGTTGCTCCTACTCATTCTTTCTTGTTTATATCTTAAAAAAAAATTTTTTTTAATTACATTTTTTTAATTACATTTTTTTTAATTACATTTTTTTTAATTACATTTTTTTTAATTACATTTTTTTAATTACATTTTTTTAATTACGTTTTTTTAATTACGTTTTTTTAAATTACGTTTTTTTAAATTACGTTTTTTTAAATTACGTTTTTTTAATTACGTTTTTTTAATTACGTTTTTTTAATTACGTTTTTTTAATTACATTTTTTTTAATTACATTTTTTTTAATTACGTTTTTTTAATTACGTTTTTTTAATTACGTTTTTTTAATTACGTTTTTTTAATTACGTTTTTTTAATTACGTTTTTTTAATTACGTTTTTTTTAATTACGTTTTTTTAAATTACGTTTTTTTAATTACGTTTTTTTTAATTACGTTTTTTTTAATTACGTTTTTTTTAATTACGTTTTTTTAATTACATGTAAGAAAAATTTTTTAAAAATTTTTCTTTGTTTTAATTAGTTTTTTCTGTTTTAATTAATTTCTTTTTATTTAATATTTTAAATTTCTTTTTAAAAAATTTTAAATTAATTTAAAAAACATTTTTAAAAATTTTTTATTTTCTTTTTAATCAATTTTTTTTTTTTTTATAAGTAAGATGAAGGATAATTGCGTTATTACTTAAAGTCTGCTATGTTTTATTCCACAGAATACGTAAAAAAGATCCGTTTGTAAGTATAACCGATTGGATCATTTCAAGACCAAGGTTTACGAATGAGACGCAACATACGATGTGTTCTCCCAAAATAACTAAGAATGCAGCCGGTCCGTGTACAGATGGCATGAGAAACGATGTCATGACTTTCTGATGTAACATCATTCATGTTCTTCATCAGATGCAGACTCACTACATCATAACAAGCTTGGTGGAACGTCACGGCAATTCCAGGGTGTCTTAATAGCAAAATGCCGAAGCAACAATAACGCTCAAAAAAATAAACTGAGCAATTCAATGCAATTGTGCATATGACGATGCGTTAAAATGCAAAAAAAATAGACATCTTCACATTTCATCAAACAGAAACGATAGAAGACGTGCTGATTACATGACGAATGCAGGGAGGAGTAAAACTATGTAACGCTAACAAATATTATGGAAAGTCTTGTCAGCATAAAGTCATCAATATGTATTTTGACAAATTTTTTTACATTTTTGGGAGTTGCTTTTTTTTATTAAATATATAAATTTTCACCATTAGAAAAATAGAGAAATATGTTTGTAGTCGAGGAAGAAGGTATTTTTGGATATTAAAAAGAAAAAGAAACATAGCAGGCTTAAATTAGTAACGCCCATTTTTCTTATCTTTGTGTTTGTGTAATTTCTCTATTTTTCCGATTAGTTTTTTTACCAAAAAAGAAGACAACACAAAATTGTTTTACTTTTCAATCCCCAAGAATTTTTCTCTTCGTTTCTGTTTTCTCTACATTCAATTGGTGTGAATATATTTTTTTTTTTTCATTTCTGAGACAGGTGAGGGGGGGGGATGAAAACAAAACTTAACTAAAACAAGACCTTTTTATTAAAAAATGTTTTTTTCTGTTTATGTTAAAGAGTAAATAAAAAAAAAAAAATATCCTGTCTCTCCTGGAAAATCATTGGGAATTATGCAGCCGCAACGTAGATTTGTTATTATGCAGCCGCAACGTAGATTTGTTATGCCGTGTGGACATAGAAAGAAGCCGTAGAAGAAGGAAAAAACGGATTGGAATTTTCAACAGGCTGTGAGAATCGTTTGCCAAATGAGGACGGACAGACAAACATGAAAAGCAAATCCGACAAACTTGTCGTCACCATTAACATACACTGCCAGAGTACCTTATCCTTGAGTGGCCTTTGGGCCTTGATAAGCAGTGACTCATTATTAAAATAAAAAAAGATAAACCTGAAGTTCAAAGACATAC
Organism: Euprymna scolopes; assembly: GCF_053919585.1. Lineage (NCBI taxonomy): Eukaryota > Metazoa > Mollusca > Cephalopoda > Sepiida > Sepiolidae > Euprymna > Euprymna scolopes. The sequence goes on along the minus strand of NC_136488.1, from coordinate 170,848,992 downwards.
AAATGGAGGAAGTGGAAATAAAATATATATCTATATATATATATATATATATATATATATATGGAGAGATAGAAAGGAACAAACCAAGTTATATGTTCATCAACGTTTCGTCTTTATTTCAAGACTTTGTCGGAATGAATACATTAAAGAAAATAAAATACCAGTACAATATTTGAAAATACACTTGCTGTAAAAAAAGATATCTTTGTTCAATTTCAGAACAAAAAAAAAGTCATTGGCGTTTCAAAAAGTGTATATAGCTTCGTGAAGTGAACGAGATTTTTTTTTTAACATCATGTAACCGTTTAGATTTTAAAAAAGACGTGAAATGCCAACGACGTTTTGGTTCTGAAATTGAACAAACACATCCTTTTTTACAGTAAGAATATTTTCACATATTTTACTGGTATTTAGTTTCTTCAAGTTAATCATCACGAAGAAGTCTTGAAATTAAGGCGAAACGTTGATGAACATATAACTTCCTTTATTCCTTTTTCATCTCTCCGTCTTGTCGAAATTTTATTCCCTTTATTCTCATCATTCATATATATATACACACATATATATATATATATATATATATATATATATATATATATATATATACACACACACACATATATATATGCATACATATATATATGAATTTGTTTGCAACACGCACACACACCAGCGAACATGAATCAGATTATAATGTTATTTTTTTTATTTTATTTATTTTTTAAATATTTCTTCCCCCCCCCCCATTCTCCTAATAATTTTTTCCTTTATTTTCTTACTTTGAAAATGACCCCCCCCCTTCCATCTCCTCTTTTTTCTTCTTTTCATTCTTTATTGAAATACTTTATTTTTTTATCGCATATCGATATTTGCTTGATGTTGATTGGCTCTTGTGCTTTCTTTCTGTGATTTGATTGTTTAAAAAAAATAAATAAAAAAGCAAATCAAATTTGCCCCCCCCTCCTCCTCCTTTGCTCTCTTTACGTGCACATGTACAAAGTCGCACCTCATAAATGCTTCTTCTATACATCCCCGGCTACCTTCCTCCTTATGACATTTTTCATGTTCTGGCTTCCCCCAAAGCAGGAGTCTGGTTTAGTTGCAGATTTAAAAAAAAAAAAAAAAAAAAAAAAAGCATAAAAATTCAATACTTCTCTTCCCTCCCGCATTTTTAATCAAAATGAACGAAGAAGCAAAACCATTTCTTCCAAAAATCCTAAGCATTGTATATAATTAAAAAAAACCAAAAAACTCCATTTTGATGATATTGCAAGTATTTAATAAGGATGTTTGCGATGTAGTAGGGTGAAAGAGATATACCAAACGCAGGTAAATGAAGACAATGTATGTAATTTTTTTTTTTTTTTTTCCAAATAACTGCTTTTTGGCATTTCTTTTCAGAAAATGGAAATGTTTTTTATTGTTTCTTTTTTGTTTGTTTTTTAAAGAAAGATGTTTCTCCAAAAATATCAAAATGTAAAAGAAATATATGTATTATATATTATTTTTGGCAAATGTGTAGTTTAATGGCATAAATTATTTGACAGCCAAAAAATTATAAAAACTATTTTTATATAAAACATATTAGACCCAAAGGTTGAAATGAAATCAGAAAAAAACTTCCATTTTGTTTTTTGTTTTTTTTCATCATTTTTTATTAGATTAAATGTACAACATTTGAGGCCGCCATATTGCTTTTAAAATTTGGCCTTAGAAAGGCCAAATTTTAAAAGCAATATGGCGGCCTTGAATATCGTACATTTAGTCTAATAAAAATGATGAAAAAAAAAATAATAAAAACACTTTCTTTGGGTCTAATAATGTGTTTTATATAAAATAAATAGCTTTTTTTTTTTTATAAATTTTTGTCTGTCAAATAATTTACACCGCTAAACTACACATTTACCTTTTTTTATATATATTTTATTTTTTTATTTTTTTTTTTATTGAAATCCTTTGAGATAAGTAATTTGTATATTTATTTGTGAACTGTTATCCTCATCTTCATAGTTGTTGTTGTTTCACCAACAATTATGGACAGCAGTGATTAGTGGGGTTACAGTTAAGAGGCTTGGCATTCCTATACCATCGCGGTTAACCATCTGATGAAGGCCAGAGGAATAGGTGGCCAAAACGTGGTGAAACAATAACTATGAAAATAAATATTTCTCCATCCCAGACTCTACAAAGAGTAAATGAAAGATTTACAGAAAAATAAATTTTATTGTTAAAAAAAAAAGATATTGCAAATATTATCTCTACAAATAAATAAATAATAATAATGTGTGAAAAATGACAATGATAATAAGTGACGATGATAAGTAAACGTTATATATATATATATATATATATATATATATATATATATATATTACAACAGAAAAATGTGAGCATGAAAAGTAATATGGTTAAGCTTAAACATGGAAAAGTAAAGGCCTAGTTGTTAAAACTGGAAAAGAAAAGGACAAGATATTCTAGTAAAAAATATAATAAATGTATAACTTTAAAATATTGCAGCATTAAGAATTGATTATATAATGTTATAAAGTGAATTAAAAATATTCTTAATGCTGCAATATTTTAAAGTTATAAATTTATTATATTTTTTACTAGAATATCTTGTCCTTTTCTTTTCCAGTTTTAACAACTAGTCCTTTACTTTTCCATGTTTAAGCTTAACCATATTACTTTTCATGCTCACATTTTTCTATTGTAATCCATGATTTTTCAAGACTTTAGTAAATTCACTTGTTCTTTGTTTAATTTCAGTCTTATTTTTTGGCTCTCATAAACACATATGTAATAACAATGTACGGCACTCGTCTGCTTTCAACCCCCTCCCCCCCAATTATCTCTCTTTCGTGCTTTAATTCTGTTTCACTTGTTACTTCTCTTTCTATGACAGCAGTGAATTAGTAGCAACGGTAGTCGCTGGAACGACATGGTTGCTATGGAAACCAGTCATAAAAAGCGTCGCTCACCTCCTTACATATTTTTATGATTTTGAACACCAGAAAATTCATCATAACTTTTGTTTTAGTGAACGAAAATTGGAAATTGTTTTTCACAATATAACTGAAGTGATCTATAAACTCTAATTATTGTTTGAAATTTGGTCGAAAAATGAGTTTAAAGCAGCTCTAAATGACTAAAACTGCCACTTAACCGTATATTCAAACATAGTAGTGTTTGAATGCTACAAATAACACGGTACAATTCGAATGCTACAAATAACACGGTACAATTCGAATGCTACAAATAACACGGTACAATTCGAATGCTACAAATAACACGGTACAATTCGAATGCTACAAATAACACGGTACAATTCGAATGCTACAAATAACACAATTACATACAATTACAAAACCAAACTAAGTTCAACTAATCCCACTTACGGTTCTATTTTTGAGATTTTCCTTTTTATTTTTTTAAACAACATTCTTTGGTCTCTCTCTTTTTGAAAAAGAGATGATATTCACGAAATATTAATATTACCATCCCGCTAACCCAAACAGTAAAAAAAAAATGAAGATAAAAAAACTACAAGACTTTCTTTCGTTCATCGATTTATGTTCATACGTTACACCACTTCAACCATTCGGTTCCCTGCATTGTACTTTTCCATAATTATCTTTAATTTAATTTTTTTTTCTCTTAATCTCCTTTCACTGTCCCGGTTACTACCGCATTGCAAACATCCTTGTTAATTACTTACACACACACACACACACATATATATATATATATATGAATGAAACGAACCTACATCAATTCCTGTGTGTCATCAATTTGTTGTGTTTTCAGTTATGGAAGAACTTGTACAAATGATCTCTGCCTCACATGATAATTCTTGAGAAAAAAAAAAAAAAAAAAATGGCGGCAGTTCTCAAATGCTGCGAGTCCTTGTTCCCTCTCTTTCTCTACCAAACCCTTAATTTATGTTGTACACATGTAATTGTATAGCAGTGAAGAAGCTTTTTCTCTATTTTAGATTTTTATGTCAGGAAAGAAAGAAAAACACGAAACAAATCTCTGGATTTATATATATATATATATATATATATATATATATATATTTGAGCCAGGGAAAGTTCATGAATAAATAAAAAAAAAAAAAAAAATTGTACATTGTAAATACATTAAAAACGAATCAGAAAAATCCTTCGCTTGGCATGTTAGTTATTTTTTTTTTTATTTGTTTGTTATTTTTCAGCATATTTTTGGGGGGTGGGAGGTGTTATCATTATTACTCTTCCTCATCATATGGAGTTTAATATCTGTTTTGCATGCTGGCATGTGTTGGACGGGTTTATCTTCATTCCAATGACAGTTAACATGGGAAAGGAGAGATGTAACGACCTATTACATGCCAACGAGATTACAGCTGTTTACGAAGAAAAATTGGTTGACCATAATGCCACAATTTAAGAGAACTAGTTGAGCACAGTTGTTAATGAGAAAGACACTCTGGCTATATCAGATCTTCTTTAGTTTATTTTTTCACCCAAAAAAGATCTACTGCCATTTAGACAAAAAGATGTTACTGTGATTAGAGGTCATCATAAGTAGGGAAATATGTCACAAAATGTTTGTTCACATTACATTTAAATTTTTGCATGTTGCTTCAGTTGAAAAAACAGGAAGGGCATTCCGAAGGCAAACAGTACAAGGAAAGAAGCTATTTAGAGTAGAAAGTTTTCTCACATCTGGGGTCCTTTACATTAAAGGGGTCGGATTTTGTTTGTCAGGAAGGGTATTTATATTGAGGGAAAAGTAAAACTGCAGCGATGTTCATCATTACATTGTAAAACTCGTGCAACATTGCGGTAATGCGACAGACTGGAGTTTGGTAGCCAGTATATGACCTACTAGGTTAGAAATTTGAATTTTGTAGACCTCCATTTTCTTTTCACTTAACGTAGATCTTCCATTGTTTTGCGAGCAAGTACGACATGATACAACACCTTTTCTGGATGAAATTTATTGGACGTATTCCCACGTTAACATTTAGTGACAGCTTTAATGTTAATTCTAACACGACTGAGCGTTGTCATGCTTAAGTTTGAAATAACATCCACAATACTTGAACAAAATTCATCGCTTGTTTGCCCCTAATTTACACAAAGCCCACCAGACAACATCTGCACTTTGTCGAAAACTTTCTCCAAATCCACAAAAGCAAAATACAGGTTCTTCTTCTTACCAATATACTTCTCTCGCATTTGTCTCAGCATAAATATCGCACCAGTTGTGTTTGGCTCCGTAATAAAACCAAACTACATTTCATTTATCTGAAATGTGATTTGCCACTCGATTATTTGGCCAATCATTTTCAAGCTGCCATAATTACTTCCATCTCGTGCTTTATTTTTGGAACTAAGTTTGTCTGTTTTACAAGTATTTTTATGGTAGGTGCTCTGATGAACTACAAGCCCTGGTACCTTCCCCTCGACGTAAATACCCCCAACAAACATGAGAAGCAGCAAAATCCCATCCCAGCACAGATGAGATCTCTAGATGTAAGAAAGCCTTCTACTCTAGCA
>NC_136488.1:170723446-170838446 GCF_053919585.1 Euprymna scolopes | reverse complement strand
TCGTCTCTACTTTTTTCTGCTTGAGATCAACTTTCTATCGCATGAGTTTTCTTAAACTTTGTGACAAATTATTGGTTCATGTTTTGTGACAAATTATTGGTTCATGTTTTGTGACAAATTATTGGTTCATGTTTTGTGACAAATTATTGGTTCATGTTTTGTGACAAATTATTGGTTCATGTTTTGTGACAAATTATTGGTTCATGTTTTGTGACAAATTATTGGTTCATATTTTGTGACAAATTATTGGTTCATATTTTGTGACAAATTATTCGTTCATGTTTTGTGACAAATTATTCGTTCATGTTTTGTGACTAATTATTGGTTCATATTTTGTGACAAATTATTGGTTCATGTTTTGTGACAAATTATTGGTTCATATTTTGTGACAAATTATTGGTTCATGTTTTGTGTCACAATTTCTTCAGCAGTTCATACCTTTGTGTCAATCCAGATCTTTTGGCCAACAGATAATCCACTGCCACCTTTGCTGAATGGCAGGAATAAACGGCAACAATTATGATCTAGGTCGTCAACTTCATTTTTTCACAATAAACGTAATTTCTTTGTCTTAATCGTTTAATGGCCATTTTGAAACATGGTGCATAGACATGCGGGAGGATGTCAGCGGCAACAAAGGATGGCTGGCTTGTGGGAGATTAGCAGCAGCAGTGATAGCGAAAAAATGCACATATGCAAATAGGGAAGTGTGCGTGAAAAGAAGGAAAAGAAAAATACATGTGCTCAGGGCAGAAACAAAAGTCGACGTCGAAGGAAATGGATGTATAAAAATGAAGATGAGAATGGACTGGTGGCGGGAAGAAAGGGAAACGTGTGCGAGGCTAAAATGTGTCAGCAAGAGACTTTTTAAAAAGTGCCGAAAGTACCGGTAATAAAACTCTTTATTAAAAAAGAAAAAATGCTAACCCAGATTTTTATTTCCTTTGTAATGACAACGTTACAATTTTTACAACATATGTCACATGTTTTATCATCTGATTTGTTACACACGCAGATGATTGGCAGGGTTAAGTAACCAGATGATGAGTGTAGATCTGTCAAAACTGATGTCACCCGAGTTGAATAGGTCAAGTAGTTGATCTCACAGCTGCAAGGGAACTGATATAAAAAAGTGAGAAGAAAGTCAAAGAAAGAGACGGCTAAGCGTCACATAGCTGCATTATCACTGAAATCCGCCCATCCTGCTCCCACCTCCTGTCTACCGATTGAAACACGCAACACAGAGCGAGAAATAAACGAGGATTTTATCTTTTTTCTATCAAACGATTTTTTGTTGCGAGTTCGTTTTTTGGATGACGAGAAACTGCTATTCGTTCAACCCGACTTCATCACACAAAATAATCTGATGGTTCATTTTTGAGGATGCAAAGCATCCAAGCAAAAAATCCTTAGAAAAAGATATCGAACACATCTGCAGTGTGTCTAATGGTGACGGGATTCTGCATATTTATTTAGAAATAATGGCTTCAAATTATGAATCTATTCTCGAGCAGTGGAAAGATGTAAATCTGGCATCATTGATGCAAATATTAATCTACCTTTAGAGTCTTTCACTCCAAAACTAGTCACGGTCTCTGCTGCCATCCACAGAAAATGTAATATTGTGGTTTATGTGTCAACAGAAGAAAGGAAGCATACTCTGTGTTTCTGCAACCATATAAGGTCATGATAATAATCTGCAACCATATAAGGTCATGATAATAATCTACAACCATATAAGGTCATGATACTCTGTGTTTCTGCAACCATATAATAACCATGATAATAACGCCTACCACGTCACGGTTAAATATTCAAACCGTATTCAGATGTTTATGTGTGTATTTTTTGCACTTTCTACATTTGTTGTATTTTTCACTTGATTGAGTCTTGATCCCACTTTTAAGGCCATTGTTTGCTCATCATCAGCAGCAGCAATAATCATCATCATAAGCATCATCAATATTAGCATCATAATCATCATCATAATCATCATGATCATCATCATCGTATTCTCTTATCATTTCTCTCCATGCAACTCATATCCTCTGGTTAATATGGAAATTCTTTTGACGGGTTTTAACCATTTTGGATCACGGATCCTTAAAACTATGGATCCCATTAAAAAGAATGAAGCCCAAGGATACGCACTCTTTTTGCAGAGTTGGATCTCATCGCATTAAAAGTCGAACTTGTGAACTAACTTTGTCCTCGTAGCAAGGCAGGTAACTAGAGACACTACAGCAACTACCATTAATAACGTCATCAGTCAACTTTCCATTCATTCTGAAATGATAACTTGTTTACAAGACGTTGGATGGTTCTAGGGGTTAAATGCCAGGTGACATCTGTAGCTGACACCAGTCTCAAAAGTTCAGAAGCCCAAAACAACTCAAGTTGAAGCCATAAACTTGATACAACAATTTTGTTCTTTCTTTCTATCTCTCTTTATTTGTTTTTATATATATATATATATATATATATATATAGATATATATATATCTATATATATATATATAATATAAAGCTGAATGTGTGTGTGTGTGTGTGTGTGTGTGTGTCTGGTCACGAATAGGCTCCAATATGGTTGACTATTTTAAAAAACTGATTACATATAATGATAGAAGATGTATCGAGACACAGGAATGGGTATGTTTGATCTGGCAGAACGGTGGTTCATTAAAATTGTGGACAGAGGCGACAGATTTTTACAAGATCAGTATCGTTTGGCAGTTCGACCTTTCAGACGACAAATAGCGAAAAATTGTCTAAAAACATTAACATCTTCACCATCAACTAGGCACTTTTCAACAGGAGGGAGTCGCTTTTTTCGCCGATATTTTTGAAAGTCATCCTTTCCTTTCGATTGTCTAGCCTTAATTTAAACCTACATCACTTCCGGTTTGGCGGTGGTCATAACAGAAAGACGTCAGGTTTTTTTCCCGTTCTTTTCCTCCTTCGCGATACGGGTTCGAGCCTGCCTTCCTACTACCACTTTTTTTTTTTTTGCTCAACAGATGCATCCAAACACCCTGGCAACGCCAGGCTGAAATGCTAAGATATCTATAAAAGTGAAAGTGTCTGTCTGTGTACATTTTCCTATGCAATAACTCTGTCAATTTTCAGTCTACAGACTCGAAATTTGATATACAGGGTACTGAGATTTGGGAAAATCTTTGTGATCTGTTTTCGGTCAGAAATTTGGCTATTAAGGGGTCAAAATTCAACGATTTGACCTTTGAGAACTCTACCAAACTCCTCCGGCAATTTTGGGTCTAAACACTTGAAATTTTAGATATAGGTTCCTTGGACATGGATCTAACTTAATAACTTGATTTGAGCCCCAAACAATAAATTTTAAGGGGTCATAATAGGGGTCAAAGTTTTAAAAAAAAATGACCTTTTTTTTTTTTTGCTACCTCCAGACACCCGGGCTGAAATGCTAGTTTAAAAAAAAAAAATATTCAAATCTCTGAGAATATGTTTGAATTTGAAAAAACCAATTCAGTTTGTTACATTATTTTTTTTTTTTTTGTAATTTAAATTTTCAGTCATTTATTTTATCTTGCGCCAATATTACTTTGTCGGGCATAAAAGTAAACTGCGTTTCATCTACATTTGAATTTGTACTCAATTATTCTCTCAATCATGTTCAGGATTTGATCCACCAACTTTAAGCTCCTCTAATTAATTCGATCCAACTGTGTTCTAGTTGTCACCTTATTCTAAAATAAAAATAATATTTAAAAAAAATATTAAAATCCCTGAATTTGAAACAACCAATCCTGCTTGTCAAATTATCTTTATTTGATATTAATTTAATTTATATTAATTATATTAATTTAAATTTTAAGTCATTTATTTTAATGAAACAAAACAAAAAACAAACAAAAAAACAATAGCATACAGGCTCCGGAGAGCTTCACCACATAATTGAGAACAGAACCGTCAACCAGAGGGAATGTGGTTGTCCTGTTGTGCAAACATACATGTAAATTAGCAGGTTATACTGAAGTACTTGTTAATGCAATTTTTTTTTTTTTTTTTACAAGGAAGTTTTGCCGTCATCCCATCCACAGCACCTGGTATTCCGAAATGGTCACCCATGGTCAGGTTCAACATTGCTTAACTTTGTTGATCTAATGAGAACCATTGTATCAGCGTGAGTATAATACGTCTTCTGTAAAGCCTGCATAACGATTTCATAAAAACAAAAACAAATTTCTGGACGTCAGAGGAAAAAAAGATGCTAAACCGAAATAAAATCAAAAATTGAGATTTTGAGACGCGTTTCCGTAATCTGGGAGCTGCTCACTACCGAACTCTACCCAACTATTTTTTTGCAAGTTCCGATGGATCCGATAGATCTGGTCTTTTTTGAACCCATGCAAGTTCTTGAGGTGCGCAAGGAATGTACGGAAATACCGGAACCAAACTTTGTTGGTGCAATACGGGCACGAATAATAGCCGAGTTTTTCGCTGTGGATTTCTAAAATGTGTCTGCGCAGTGAGCACCGTTGTGTGAAACTATGCTTGCATTTGCGGCACTGTAAATTCTGAAAGTCGGCCAACTCTATAACCGTTTCTTCCGATGACCTCTGCGAAGACCGTTCTAAACTGCCATTGCCACTGCCCGGAGATGAATCTTGTTTAGTTTCCAAAGACAGAGGTTGTCCACCGGGATCATGCTGAATGCCATGCACTGATGCCAAGTGGCGCCGGAATGGTAAGTATGACTCATAGATTAGCGTATTTGGACAGTAGGAGCAAATGTGATGCTTGGAAAGTTCTGGTTGCTGTTGGAGAAGATTTGCATCGGGTTTGCTGGATTCGTGAATCGGCAAATATACAAGATTTTCAAGAGTCAACGATTCGGTGACACTCTCCTCCAAAGAGTCGAGGTCATCAATGTCGATTACATTCTTAGAGTCTAAGTTGTCCTCGAGGACAATCTCTGTGGCAGAAGAATTTCCATTTGAAGATAATGGTTCTGAAATGAATTCTATTTGTTTGTTTCTATTTAAATCAGAAGAATTGCTGTGTGTAATGCTGCTATTCTTTGCCGTGGAGACAGCGTGAGTGCTTGATGACAAAATCTGTTGTGCTGTAGAAATATTGTGTCTGCTTGGATCATCTGGTTTTGAGTTGTTGTCCAAGACAGTTGTAAGAGATTCAGTGCCGACAATTTTAAGCAGAGAAGTTGAATTCAAACTGTTCTGCTCCAGACAATTTGAATGACCTTCAAGATTGGAATCAATGTTAATACTAATTTTATTTGTTTGTAGTTGGCTTGTAGTTTTTTGACATGTCCGCGAGCCAAATGAAGAGGAGTTTGAATCCAATGGAGAACCTTGAGGACTTGACACCATCTCAGCAGTCTGGGAAAAAAAAACGGAAAGAAAAGACAATTAATTACCGATAGACGAGACAATCTAAGCAACACTAATGACCTCGGCTTTTAAATGAATAGTCTACAGCTTTTTTTTTGCTATGTTTTTTTTTTTTAACTTGAAACAAATACATTGAGGATATTGCCAAGGCTACTGCAAAGAACGTGAGCTCGAAAACTACTCACACGTGAGAGTATCCTGTACCGCTACAAAACCACGATACGCTCGAATGCAAGGAATATTATTGCCACATCTGGACTAGTATATCTAACATTATTCTTGCAAAAAATAAATTGGTGATTTCTTTTTTATTTAACCGGTACATGGCTGGTATTTACCCCTTCTCCCACAGCAGAAAGATGTGACACAAAGTCAGCAGGCGAGAAGAATCAAGCCAACATCTTTAAAGGAGGAGTACTCTAGCCTTTAAAAAATTGCCTGATAATACGTTTTCCGTTAAGGCTGCATCACGATTTCATAAAAACAAAAACAAATTTCTGGATGTCAGAGGAAGAAAAAAAAGATGCTAAACCGAAATAAAACCAAAAATTGATATTTTGAGGCCTTTTTCCATAATCTGGGAGCTGCTCACTGCGGAACTCTACCCAACTATTTTTTTGCAAGTTCTGGTGGATCCGATAGATCTGGTCCTTTTTGAACATTAGCAGTTCCTGGTTGGGGAGCCTCAGACAGTAAATAATAAACTTACTTCATCCAACAGAGTGGAGCCAAGGCCTGGAAGAGTAGACCTCCTAGAACTGCACTACTGAAACAGGCAAAACACTGCTCACTCATACTACATAGAAGCAAACTAGCAATAAAAAAAAAACAAAAACAAAAAAAAAAAATGCCGGGAATTATTTTCTCTATTACAGTAGATAAAGTTAGGACTTTATTTAAGTAATATACTTAATATATAATATTACTGCAAGCTTGCTTCTATTGAAAATGCTTGCTTCCTAGCTAGCCAATCAAACCATCTAATATAGTTAGTCTTATTTTCAATTATATTCGAAATATAATACAGTGACATTAGCAAAGAAAAAGTTACCTATGAAAACGAACCTCCAAAGTAAAACCTTGAATAATTATCTAAACTCGAATGTAAATTAATATTAAGCCGACTTTACAAATTGATAAAAGTTAATTATTGGATTTTAATGTTAATTTTAAGTGAAGCTCCAATGATTCAAACTCGAGATAGATAACGCCAAAAACACCCACCCATTAATATGGGAGGGGAGATTATCATCAAAAGTGTCCTGAATTGATAATTTAGCACCGGACCCTACTAAGTAGATATTAAGTCCCTTGTACCCATTCCCCTCCTCCCCATTTTTTTTTTTTTTAATGGAGAGTAGATAATACAGTGGGTGTGTTATCAGCAGCTCCAGTAACTCTCGTTTCTCCTTTTTTGTCCCTCAGTCCTCATTCAAATGAGTGATTTTTCTGACAAAGGGTAAAGAAAAAGCTGCTTTAAAGGTCGGTAGTACTTGGTGAACAGTAGTCTGAGATGTCGGAAATTTTTCTCTCTCTATGTCTATCCTTGTGGCCATGTCACTAGTAAGGGTGCTGGAGGTAAACGTTTGTCTGGCTGACATTATCCGCCTGATAGTCAGGGACCCGAACCTTGGATTAACCACTAAGGAGGCTGTCCTATCAGCAGGCGCAAAGTACTGGGGCTGCTGTATTGCCATTTGGTGAATGGATTCTGCACCATGCAGTAGTCTCTGGTGGGGTCTCTCGATGCCATACTAGTGGGTAATTGTTACGGCTTTACCTTTTCATGTGCTACAAAAAAAAAAATTTTTCCTGTCTTTTTCTCTCTTACTTTCCCTCTATGTACTGCTCTAACCAAGTATGCCGACCTATTCCACAAATCCCAAAACCTCAACATGAAATATCTCCAGAAAAAAAACTCGAACAAACCTAGAACCCCATCTTCCAACGTAGACCCCTACTACCAGGTCTCCTTCTCCAACATCAGGGGTCTATGTTCCAACCTTCCAGAGGCTGAAACCCAATTACAGGAGACAAAACCGGACATATTCTTTCTAAACGAAACTGGCATAGGGCCAACCACTTCCCTAGATGAGTTCATAATTAACGGATACTCTAATTTAACATCTAAATCTGACCCCCAACATCGCCATGGGCATGGAATATGTGCCTACATTAAAGATGGCTTCCCGTGTGGCAGGGATATCTCTAGAGAAGATCCTAATTTACCTTATATGTGCTTCCGGGTTGCACTTGCTTATACCACTGCATTTATATTTGCCCACTATCGGCCCCATAAAAGCGGAGTTACTATCTTTAAGAGTATATCTGAGAAAATAGACCACATCCTGTCTGCACATCCCTCGGCTAACATCCACATCTGTGGTGACTTCAACGTCCATAACGTGGAATGGCTGACCCATTCAAATAAGACAGACGATGAGGGGAGGTTTTGTCATGATTTTGCCATTGCTTATGACCTCACTCAGATTGTTCGCGAACCCACCCGTGTGCCCGATAGTACTGGTCAATATGCAAGCCTCCTACACCTTTTTCTCTCAACTTCCCCTGAGCTATGTTCATGTTCCATTCATTCTCCTCTAGGATCCTCCGACCACTTCGTCGTATTAGTTAAGATAAAAATGAAATGTAATAAGTCCCCAGATGTACCCCTCCACCGTACTGTATACCGATACTCTATGGCTGACTGGGATAGCTTCCGTACATTCATATCTGATTTACCTCTGCATTCCATGTTTAAAAAGGAGGTGTCCTTTATAGTATCAGATCTGACCGAATGGTTAATTGTAGGCATAGACCGATTCATACCATCTAAAAAATTCCAACAAAAACCTAACAGCCAGCCATGGTTCTCCCCAGAATGTGCTGCTGCTATCGCACACAGAAATCACTTTTTCCAGAGCTACCAACGTAATAGATGCACTGTGACTACAGCTGCTTTCAGGAACGCCAGCAACCACTGTAAAAGAGTAATAAAAAATGCAAGAGAGCTATATGCCTAGTCTGTTAAATCCAAGGTAGCTGATCAGCAGCTTGGTTCCCACCAGTTTTGGCAAATAACAAATAGGATCCTGAACAGAAGTGTGTGTTCTATCCCAACCATTATCAATGGACCAGAGGTCATCTCGTCAGCATCAGACAAGGCCAAACTATTTGCAAAGAACTTTGCAGCTAATTCTACCCTATGCGACGAAGGCCATCAACTCCTTATATTTCCTCCTATAACACAGAACACGCTAAGTAACATACAAATATCTGTGCATGAGGTCGCCAAGCTAATCAAGAACCTTGATTCCAGTAAAGCAACTGGCCCTGACGGCATCCTAATTATAGTGTTAAAAAAGCTTCAACCAGAACTTGCTCTCATACTTACAAAACTGTTTTAAGGAGAAGTGCTTTCCGACTCCCTGGAAAACCTCATCAGTATGCCCTGTATTTAAGAATTCAGGTGATAAGTCATCTCCCTCTCAGTACAGACCAATAAGTCTCCTGTGTGTTATGAGTAAGTTGCTGGAATCCATATTAAATAGAGAAATAGTAAACCACCTCAGCAGGAATAACCTTCTTAGTGACACACAATATGGTTTCCGCTCTGCAAGATCTACCGCAGATGTGCTAACGGTTATATCTCACAGGATTAGTGAATCTCTTGACAAAGGCTTTCTTTCTAGGGCAATTGCTCTTGACATATCAAAGGCCTTCGACAAGGTATGGCATAAGGGCCTACTTCACAAGATTTCCAGCTACGGTATAACTGGAAATGTTTTCTCAATCATTAAATCATTTCTCTCCGATAGGCTCATAAGAGTAGTGGTTGATGGAAAAAAATCAGAGCATGGAATATGTGCCTACATTAAAGATGGCTTCCCGTGTGGCAGGGATATCTCTAGAGAAGATCCTAATTTACCTTATATGTGCTTCCGGGTTGCACTTGCTTATACCACTGCATGTATATTTGCCCACTATCGGCCCCATAAAAGCGGAGTTACTATCTTTAAGAGTATATCTGAGAAAATAGACCACATCCTGTCTGCACATCCCTCGGCTAACATCCACATCTGTGGTGACTTCAACGTCCATAACGTGGAATGGCTGACCCATTCAAATAAGACAGACGATGAGGGGAGGTTTTGTCATGATTTTGCCATTGCTTATGACCTCACTCAGATTGTTCGCGAACCCACCCGTGTGCCCGATAGTACTGGTCAATATGCAAGCCTCCTACACCTTTTTCTCTCAACTTCCCCTGAGCTATGTTCATGTTCCGTTCATTCTCCTCTAGGATCCTCCGACCACTCCGTCATATTAGTTAAGATAAAAATGAAATGTAATAAGTCCCCAGATGTACCCCTCCACCGTACTGTATACCGATACTCTATGGCTGACTGGGATAGCTTCCGTACATTCATATCTGATTTACCTCTGCATTCCATGTTTAAAAAGGAGGTGTCCTTTATAGTATCAGATCTGACCGAATGGTTAATTGTAGGCATAGACCGATTCATACCATCTAAAAAATTCCAACAAAAACCTAACAGCCAGCCATGGTTCTCCCCAGAATGTGCTGCTGCTATCGCACACAGAAATCACTTTTTCCAGAGCTACCAACGTAATAGATGCACTGTGACTACAGCTGCTTTCAGGAACGCCAGCAACCACTGTAAAAGAGTAATAAAAAATGCAAGAGAGCTATATGCCTAGTCTGTTAAATCCAAGGTAGCTGATCAGCGGCTTGGTTCCCACCAGTTTTGGCAAATAACAAATAGGATCCTGAACAGAAGTGTGTGTTCTATCCCAACCATTATCAATGGACCAGAGGTCATCTCGTCAGCATCAGACAAGGCCAAACTATTTGCAAAGAACTTTGCAGCTAATTCTACCCTATGCGACGAAGGCCATCAACTCCTTATATTTCCTCCTATAACACAGAACACGCTAAGTAACATACAAATATCTGTGCATGAGGTCGCCAAGCTAATCAAGAACCTTGATTCCAGTAAAGCAACTGGCCCTGACGGCATCCTAATTATAGTGTTAAAAAAGCTTCAACCAGAACTTGCTCTCATACTTACAAAACTGTTTTAAGGAGAAGTGCTTTCCGACTCCCTGGAAAACCTCATCAGTATGCCCTGTATTTAAGAATTCAGGTGATAAGTCATCTCCCTCTCAGTACAGACCAATAAGTCTCCTGTGTGTTATGAGTAAGTTGCTGGAATCCATATTAAATAGAGAAATAGTAAACCACCTCAGCAGGAATAACCTTCTTAGTGACACACAATATGGTTTCCGCTCTGCAAGATCTACCGCAGATGTGCTAACGGTTATATCTCACAGGATTAGTGAATCTCTTGACAAAGGCTTTCTTTCTAGGGCAATTGCTCTTGACATATCAAAGGCCTTCGACAAGGTATGGCATAAGGGCCTACTTCACAAGATTTCCAGCTACGGTATAACTGGAAATGTTTTCTCAATCATTAAATCATTTCTCTCCGATAGGCTCATAAGAGTAGTGGTTGATGGAAAAAAATCAGAGGCCTGCAGTATTAATGCTGGAGTCCCTCAAGGGTCAATCCTGGGCCCAACTCTCTTCCTGATCTACATCAATGATCTCCCTAAACACATACTTAAATCATTCGTTGACATCTATGCTGATGACGCGACCAACATGGCAACACATCAAAGGCTGTAAATGACAAAGTTCTCTCTGATTCTCTCTCTTTTGATCTCGAGCGCGTGGTCCAGTGGGGGAAGACGTGGCTGGTTACCTTTAATCCATCTAAAACCAAACTCCTATCTTTACATCATCAACGCTCTGATCCCCATCTGGCATCAATTGAAATGGATGCCTCTCATCTAGGAGAAGCCCCATGTTTTGACAACCTTCTGGGTTTCTCCTTTACTCCTGATCTGAAATGGAACACGTACATCAAATCTGTTGCCAAGGTCGCTGGAAAGATGGTGGGATCCGTCTACCGCTCCAGAAGATATCTCACTACTGATGCAATTCTCTATCTATATAAAAGCCAAGTACGTCCAAGGATGAAATACTGCTGCCATATCTGGGCAGGATCTGCTAAAAACAGCCTATCCTGCCTTGACAGAGTACAAAACAGACTTCGTGGCTTAGTGGGGGATGCCCTTTTCTCTACCCTGCAACCTCTCTATCACAGAAGAGATGTTGCGAGCCTATCCTTGTTTTATCGTTATTTCCATGGTAGGTGCTCGTCTGAACTCCAATCCCTTGTCCCCCCTCGCCAATCGTTCACGAGAAACACCCGTCTGGCTGAAACTACTGTCAACAATTTTCCCCACTCTTTATCTGTGCCTAAATCCAAACATAGATTCCATGAGCAAAGCTTGTTTCTTAGAACTGCACACCAGTGGAACTCTCTGCCGCTTGCCTGTTTCCCACCTGACTACAACTTGGACGTCTTCAAGTCCAACATAAACAAACTCCTGACAAACCGTCCCCTTAAGTACGACACTCTATCAAAACCCCCAATACTAATGATTACTACAATACTATCTCATTGATTACTGTACACGCAATAACCCTTATCCCTGAGTGGCCTTCGGGCCTTGATAAGTGGTGACCTCCATGTAAAAAAACAAAAAAAAACAGGAATGTTAACTAGATAAACAGGAATATGTGACAAAGAAGATTCAGATTTGTGTATTGATGACGTAATGAGAAAGAAAGTTATTTTATTTACACATAGAGTTTAGTCAGTTTGGAGTCAGAGTTGGTGAGACACAACTGAACTGACGAGGAGAGTTAGCGACCTGGTGGCTATGGCGTCTGTATGCTCGCAAAGTTGTCCGGCGTACGACATAGTGAAAAATGCAGAATAAGACAAGCGTACGAATTTCCAAATGAGGGAAACATTCTGGGAATAAAAGTTACAATAAAGCGATTGACAGTTAAAATTACATGAAAACACAAAAGTGGCCATTACTTAAAAAATATATTTGGAAATTTCATAAAATTATGGAAATAACACACCTTGTTATGCTCCCCCAGTGTACAAACTTTCACTCTTCTATGTTTTTTATTTATTTCTAAATAAAAAAAAAATGTAATAAAGTGATTCGTACAGTTTAATACTAAAAAAAAAAATGCAACCGAAACTAGCATCCAATCTTGCGAAGCTGTTTAATCAATGTCTTTGAAAACCTCAGTCAATATTTAAAAATACTGGAGATCAGTCTTCCGCATCCCAGTACAGACCAATTGTTCTTCTGTCATGAGTAAATTGCTTGAATCTGTATTAAATAGAGAAATTGTCAACCACTTCAGCAAAAATAACTTACTCAGCGACAAGCAATATGGTTTCCATTCTGTGAAATCTACAGCTGATGTAATGACTAATTTCATATAGGATCAGTGAATCTATTGACGATAGTTTCCTTTCTAGAGGAATAGATCTGGAAATATCAAAGGCATTTGATAGAGTTTGGCATAAAAGTCTACTTCATAAGACTTCCAGCTTTGGAATATCTGGAAATGTCTTCTCAACCATCGAATCTTTTCTCTCTGATAGATTTATACAAATAGTCGTCGATGGGCAGAAGTCTGAAGATCAAAGTATCAATGCTGACATGTCTCAGGGATCTGTAAATTTTTTTTGACTTGCGATGGGGGGGTATGAGACGAATGGATTCGCCAATCATTTTTATAACCAACGGCTATGCTAAACAACCAATCAAAACGTCGCAAAATTATTACAAAAATTGTTGAATTTTGGATTCAATCAGTTCGCCGTTTGCTACGTCACGGACCGCATTTAATTCTTTGCCGCCATCTTGATTACTGATCTGAACTATGCCGCCATCTTGGTTACTGATCTGAACTACGCCGCCATCTTGGTTACTGATCTGAACTACGCCGCCATCTTGGTTACTGATTTGAACTACGCTGCCATCTTTGCTCAACATAATACCTCAGAACTTAAGAGGTTAACTATGCGACGGACTGCATTTGATTCTTGGTCGCCATCTTGGTTACTGATCTGAACTACGCCGCCATCTTTGTTCAACACAATGTCTCAAAACTTAACAGGATCAATCCTGGGTTCATCTCTTTTCCTTATCTTTATCAATGGTCTCCCAAATCACATTCTAAATTCATTTGTCAACACATACGCAGACGACACTACCATCTATGGCAACACTTCAAAGGCCATTAATGACAAACATCTCTTTGAGTCTCTCTTCTCTGTCCTTAAACACATGGTACAAAAAAAAGGCGTCTGCTTAATTTTAATGCATCCAAAAACCAAGTTTTTTTTCTTTTCACCACAAATGCTCTGATCCCCACTTGCCCCCAATTGATATGAATGATTTTGTCTTAAAAGAGCTCCCTGCTTCTAACTTTCACTCCTAACGTTACATCAAATCTGTTGCCAAGGTCATTGGAAAAATGGTTGCATCATTCTACCGCTCCAGAAAGCATCTCACTCCCGACACGATCCTTTATCTGTATGAGAGCCAGATACGTCTTAAAATAGAATACTGTTGCTCAGAGCATCTTATTCTGCCTCGACAAAAGTTCCAAACTGGCTTTGAAACCAAGTAGGTGACGCCTTTTTCTTCTCTCCACAACCTCTTCCCCAGAGAAGAGATGTGAGCGTGTCTCTATATCGTTATTTTCATAGCAAGTGCTTGTCTGAACTTCAATCTCTGCCCCCCCCCTGCTAAACTTTCAAAAAAAAAAAACCACTCAACTAGCTACAACCACTATCAAGAGTTTTCTCAATCCCAACACAATCCCGTAGAAGAACCAAATACATCCTAAATGGAGTATATTCCATATCTGAGAAAGTACTGCCTGGAGCATCCTATCCTGCTTTCACTAGCTTTGAAACTTTCCTTATACCTCTTTCCCACATAATAACCTGTATCTGCTCTGTCATTATTTTTATGGCAAGTGTTTGTCATAGCTTCAATCTATGCTCCCTCCCCCAAACTTTCACCAAAAACACTTGACTAACTACAACCACTATCAACAATTTCTCCCACTTTCTATCTGTGCTTAAATCTAAACTCATATTCCATGAACAAAACTTCTTTTTTCAAATTGACAACCTATGGAACTCTGTTCTGCTAATCTGCTTTCCAACTGACTACAACATGGTTGTCTTCGAGTCCAATGTAAAGTTCTTGTTGAGTCATCTCCTTAAATAATCTAATTCTGAAAAAAAAAAAAACACACTCACACGCAAGGGGTAATAAATACACACATGATTTGCACAAAAGATTTGCGACGGAGAGATGAATATTTTTATGACTTATCATAGTCATAAAAAATTTACTAATCTTGCTTTCATTCGCCGAAAAACAATACCATCTGATTGTTATATATTAGCCTCCCGGAAGATGCCTTTGCTAATAATCGATTGAAAGATTTACTATTATTATTAAACGATCAATGTTTAAAAACGGAAGTTATTGTTCTGAAAGAAAATTATTATGATTATCGTATGAAAATCAGATTGTGTTACAAGGACAAATAATGTTTAGAAGTTTTGGAATGCAGTGGAGATCTTAGGAACAATAAACAAATATCAAATACGTAAACCAAATAAGCTTTTAAACTTATGTATAAGCAATAAATTTGGTTAGAGAAAACGTGACTGAGAAGTTACAAGTTAGGTATTTGTGTAGTCGAATGACGTAAGCACAAGAGATTAGTTTTAATATATACAGATGAGTTAGTTAGAAAAAGGGGGAGTTGAAGAGGAGATGTTGTATAGTTCAGATAGGACTTAGAAGTCGCGAGAAGAGTTAGACTCTCTTATGACACTAGGAAGCAGCATATTCCAAGATAGGTGTAAAATGCGAACAGAACGTTGTAATCTCTAAAGACACTGCTTGCCTTTGGTATTCCTTTCCTGCTTCCTGTTTCTTCAACAGCACCAACATACAAAAAATTTTAACATAATTTTAACAAAAATCTTTCAACTCAACTCCCCACCTAGATTTCCCCATATAAATTTAACCCACATGTTTCAGTGACAATATGTCTTGTTTGCAGTGAAGTTTTTTCTTTAAAAAAAAAAACAAAAAAAACAAAACAAGTACAAAACTCCTCAGCTTAACAACAATTGAAACAAATACATTGAGGATATTGCCTAGGCTGCTGCAAAGAAGGTGGATTCTCTTTACCATGCTAGAAAACTACTCACACCTGATAACATCTTGTATTTCTACAAAGTCACCATTCAGCATGCGTGGAGTATTTTGTTACATTTAGGGTGATGCATCTGTCACGAGTCTCTCCCTCTCAGACAAGCTACAAAAGAAAGAGTCTCATATCTAATAGGTCCCGTACTATCAGCCAAGCTCCAATTTCTGCCCCTGTGGCACAATGGAGAGTGCCCCTTTTTGGGGGAACTGGGGACTTCTACATTAATGAATCTTGTGCCTAACTTGTCTGTACTTGTGAGGTGCAAATGTGGTAAGCAGGTGTTTGTGATTTTGAAAATGTTCTGCTATGACTCCAGCCAAGAATGACAGTTTGTTTATAATATTGAACCAAGGCAAAACGATATGAGACCTTAAAATTTGAAAGATTAAACCCGAAAGAACTCATGGAAATAAAAACAAAACAATGTTTAAATGTTATGTATGAATATCCCTCCCTTCCCTCTCTCTTTCTCTATTTCTCTCTTTCACTCCCTCTTTCTCTCTTTCAATGAAGAAAGAGAGAATTAAATATAATTTGATTGTTTTTAAATCAGTTGAAGCTTGGACTTTGCACGCACCAGGCACATAACAGTTTGGTGTGCAGGCAATACGTCGACTGAACATGCTCCCTCATTGTTAATTGTAAAATAAATTATATATTTTTATAAAAATGCACTTGTTCGCTATTTTTGTACAAGTGTTTGATTTCAGCATGACGTCCCTGCCATTAATGCGATGATGGAAATGCTGCATGTAATGATGCAATGAAGACTCAAGAAGGGACTCATGCCAGCCAGGTATAGCCGACGACATATCAACCCATTGTGTCGATGTTTCCATGTGCCTATTGTTTTATATCGTGTCTAACGCCCGGGGAGCTGGTTTTGTTCCTAGGATGTTTCTCAACCAAGTAACACTCCCCTAGAAACGATACTCCATCGCCACAATGCTGTATTCCTGTGTCTGTTTTACAAATACTTTAATGGAATATGTTCTGATGAACTCATCACACTTGTGCCCCCTCGATGTACATACTCCAGACTA
This sequence comes from Euprymna scolopes, assembly GCF_053919585.1. Classification (NCBI taxonomy): domain Eukaryota; kingdom Metazoa; phylum Mollusca; class Cephalopoda; order Sepiida; family Sepiolidae; genus Euprymna; species Euprymna scolopes. The sequence goes on along the minus strand of NC_136488.1, from coordinate 170,821,806 downwards.
ACCTAAGCAGCAAAATCCCACCCCTTCACAGTAGAGATCCCGAGATGCCAGAAAGCCTTCTACTCTAATAGTTTCTTTCCTTGGACTTATAGATTTTCAAATTTCCTCCCTTGTTTCCTGCTTCCCTGGCTGTACTAATCTGCAGAAGTTTAAATGTAATGTGAACAAACAAATTGCTGCTCAACTCCCCTCAGTTCCCGGTTAGGCACGATCTCAAATAGTAACCCCTTATGTTTGGAATGGTAATATGCCTTATTTGCAGTAAAAAAAGATTGCGAAAAAAAGTCACAAAATACAAACCATGTTTTTAGCGTTTGTCGAAACATTTTTGTTTTTTCTTGCGGTATCCACATTCTCCGATGCTTCAACAGGTGACGTAATTCGGACCACATAATCCTCCAGTAATTTAGCTCGATCGTCGACTATATTATCCTGTTCTACTTCCTGCGTCAAATTTAAGACCGTTTTCAAATTACTTTTACTCTCTATCGTCTCATTCATTTGTGTGACGTAATTCTCCAAATACTGGAAATGGTCGGAAGTGGACAAAGCATTTTGGTCGATAAATTCATTTATCGCAACATCCTTTTCTTGCAGCGTCGCAGGTGGCGTCGAATCTTGAGACGATATGTTAGTGATGAAAGTTACGTTTTTGAACGTCTCTGAACGCAATGATTGATCATATGCACTGATGCTGACCGATTTCTCGATGGGCTTCAGGCATAAACTTTTACGGTGGAGGATGAAGCCGGTGAGGGCACGGAATAAATTTCGGCAGAGTTTGCATTCAAGAATGATGTCGGACTCATTGTAGATGTAGTGTTTCTCCTCTGGCGAGCCATGGAGCATCTTAGTGAGGATCTGGTCGATCACTTTTGTACCCATCTTTGTTGGGATTATCCACCAATCGTATTTTAGACGAGACGAGAAGTTCACAACGGGCCATCGGCACTCATTCTATTTAGATTATTTCTGCAAATAGAAAAAAAAAACAAGGATATTGAGTTCATCTAATCTGAAAATTATATTTCAAACTTAAGCATGACAGTTTAGTTTGGTTGTTTTGTTTTCCGGCATATCAACCTTTTTTGGGTTTTTTACTGCAGAATGTTTAAAGTTGTTTATATATTAATATGTTTATTCATGGTATTAAATCATGTTGCTTTGTAGAGAAAAATTGTTACTTATTTGGGAGGGAGTGTAACAGAGTGCGTACAAGCACATGGAAAAATATCAGTAGCAGTTGTAAGATAGCTGGCTTGCGAAGATATTAGCAGCAGTAGCAAAAATAAGCACATATGCAAATTAAGAAATGTGCGCGAGCTTGCGTGACAAGAAAAAGAAAAAAAAGACACCATGTGGTCAGAGAAGCAAAAGGCGTGTTGAAGAAAATAGTCAATAGAGAGTCGCCAACCTGATAGGTCCTGAACTGTCATCTAAGCTTCAGCCTCTGTCCCATCGACGAAATGTGGCATCCCTCTGCCTGTTCTACAAGTATTTCAATGGTGAATGCTCTGACGAACTGCAAGCACTTGTACCCGTTCGACGTAAATACCCCCCGACAAACCCGACAAGAAGCAAAATCCCACCCTTTCACAGTTGAGATCCGTAGATGTAAGAGAGCCTTTTACTTCAGTAGTTTCTTCCCCAGAACCGCTAGACTTTGGAATTCCCTTCCGGGTTCCTGCTTCCCCCAACTGTACTGACATGCAGAAGTTCAAGTGTAACGTGAACTGACATTTTGCTGCCCAACTCCCCACATAGTACCCCTGTAGTTTATGTCCCTAATAGTAGCCCCCTACATCAAAGTGGCAATATGCCTTGTTTGGGGTGAAATTACAATAAAAAAGACATGTAAAAATCAAAGATGAGAAATGGCCGGTGTGTGGTTGGAGAGAAGAAAAGTGTACGCTGGGCGAGATGAATGTGTGGCCCTTTGGTGATGGCAAGAGCCTTTTAAGCTGGTGTTGAGATGGCAGGGTTGATGTAGCAACATTGATTCCAATTTATTTGGAAAGCAATACACTAGACGTCTACATGGAAATGGAGGATACAGACCAGACAATTGTCGAAAGTATCAAGAACAGATTAAAGACCACATTTTCAGAGAGCATTTTTGAGGCATAGAATAAACTTAGAATCGGTGGATGTATATGCAGCAGAAATAAGGCATCTAGCTGAATATACTGGATTGTTAAGTTGGCTGTCACGAGTGGTTTTCCTGTTTATGGAACTAACTGGGATTGAAACCATGGAGGTTGAGGAAATTTTGAGTCATGCCAGAGTGCTGGCAAAACATCCCAGTGAACTGTTGGGGCAGTTTCAGCCTTTACGGTAAACAATCTCAGCAGAGAGCTGCAGACGGCAAGAATACAAAGTCGTAAATTTACCAGTAAATGCTTCGGATGTCAAGGAAACCACCTGATGAGAGATTGTAGAGAGCTGCAACTAGGCATTACCTGTTTTCGGTGGCCAGGGTTAGAGTTAGATAGTAAGGATTGTGCTTCGCTTACTGGGAAACAAGTAAAGGGGTGCTATTGCACCAGTAGTCACCCTTTTAATACTGGAAAGATGTGTGAGAGTTTGTTGCCACAGATAGTGGTCACTGTTAATGAGAAGAGGGCTACAACCCTTGTTGATACTGGCTGTATAATTATGCTTGTCGCTACAAGTGTTTCTGATTCTTGAATGGAGCCAGCAATATTAGAGTAGTAGATGGCAGAGAGGTGGAGTGTTGTGGAGAGGCCGATGCCGAGATCGTTGTGAGGAATATGCCGTTGCAAGTGATTGTGCTAAACAGGCTTATTGTGGGAATTGACACATGGTATTGGGCCTAGATGTGATAGACTGACTGGGAAAAGCTACAATTGCTAAAAGCCAGGTCAAGTTTGGCAATACTATCCAACCAACAAAACCCAGGCCATGTCAGATTGAGGATGAAAATTTTCAAGCCTATTTCGATGGTGACAAGTGGACAGTGGCGATGGAACACAGAATCACCTGTGTTGACAAACTAGGTTAACCTTCTTCAGATGTATTATGGATCCCCTGTTTCAGTAGCAGGTTGGTGATAGTGGCTCAGTGGTTAATGACACAGACTGATAACCTGGCTGTGCCAAGTTCGAATCCAGATCATTTTACAAAAATACTTTTGCATAGAGATGTTAGCAACCTTCACATGGTCCCTCCTATAAGCACCTGATGTCTTTCTAGAAAGAATTCTAACTAGAAAGATATGAGAGAAACGAATGGCAAAAAAAAAAATAATAATTCATTCGAAATAAATGATGCTTAACAACAACAGAGAAGTGATCTCTGTAAAATATTCAATGTTTATTGGTTGAAATACCAATTGGTCAATTATATCAAAATAATCAATATCGATCAGTTGCAGATAATCGACTGCAACCAATTGGAAGAGTTTATGCTGGGAACCGAGCACCTGTTGGCATAAAGAATCTGCCAGTGAGAAATGTATTACTCCAAATTCGCTATTTCTTGCAAGAAATAAAACAAAAAGGTTTCAAAGACAAGCCGACAAATTATCAGCACGGTTTTTTCTCTGAAAATCAACTCCTTATTTTCTATTGCAAAAGTTTACACATACAAAGAGAATCTCTCTGCTATTCTAGACAATTATTGATAGGCGAAACATCATATTCTTTTTTCTGGTGGTAAATGTTCCTCTTTATTGTCATTATATATATATATATATATATATATATATATATATATATATATATATATATTCTCTCTGCTTCACTTTTTGTTATCAAGATCTTTGACTTACTTGCAGTTTCATCAAATACTTTTGTATGCAAAATCCGATCCCGCATTTTTGCTAATTCCTACCCTCTGATGAGAACGAAAGTATTTCTTCGAAACTCCACGGATTAAGGACTATCCACTTATTAAGTGTTTCCTTTTCAGATTAAATATGTTTTTAACTCTTTTTCAAAGTGTTTTTTAACATGTTTTATTAACTATTTGCTCTGATATGTATATATATATATATTAGTGATGGGATGATTCCAAAATTCTTTCTGATTCCCATACAATCACTGATTCTGTTTTAAATTCCCTATTCCGATACAATCACTGATTCTGATTCTTTTACAATCACTAAATATTTATTTGTTGTTTTTCTTTAGATTACCATCAAAACCCATTGCATATATTTTCGCGAACATAAAAATACACTTGTGTAGGTGATGTATACATTTTTATTTTGTTTGTAACTTAAAATCAATACATATTTATCATTTTATCTTTAGTAGCTGTAATGGAAAATTCAATTTTAAACAAAAATAAATATTAAACAATTGCAAGAATCGTTTTTGGCGTCGGAAAATAGTCACAATTTTATCCGATTCTGATACCTTAAAAAATTCTGATTTTCTCGATTCCAATTAATCATCCCAACACACACACACACACATATATATATATATATATATAACTACTTCATTTACTCACATAAATATACGAAAGTATAGATTTATGCGTAAACTTTAAGTATTTACTTCAAAAGTGATCAATACGTAGGTAGAGCTAGTTAGTAATTTATAAAATATACATGGCGATTAAGCTACACTGAATATTCCGCGTTTCATCCACTCTAGGACTCTTCAGGCTTATGCATAAGCCTGAGGAATCCTAGAGTGGATGAAACGCCGAATATAATCGCCATATATTTTTTATAAATTACTATATATATATATATATATATATATATATATATATATATATATATATATATATATATATATATATATATATATTATTTCCACAGTCAAACAACTATATTGTAGCCTATACATTGTACGAATGTGTTTTGGTGAAAGGAATATAAATGTTTAACTGTGATGTTATAGAGGCCAATAGATGCTATTAGGTAGACAATCAGCTAGAGTTGGTTAAGACTAGACTCTCCCTATGCCCGCCCCCCCTTCTCCGCCCTTTTGGGGCGTTGTACCATATTTTATATACATATTTTTATGTAAATAAATATCGCGAGAGACTCATTTGGCCAAACGAACTCTCATCAATCATAATATTGCTACATAGATTTCTTGCGGGGAACAAAATCTGGCTGTGGCCACTTGACTACTGGCATATCAACAAACAAGACAGACTGCTAAACACAGCGACAACTTATACGCAATCTCACGAACTCACACACATACGGACAAAACAACACTTTCTTCGTCTAGACATTTTTGACTCTAACTCTTTCCTTTTTAATTCTTTACTTTTGGTTGTTTAATCAAATCGTAAACAAAGTTGGTATAATTACATATGGATAGATTTTTGGCCCCTTTTCCACACCACCATCGACATCAATACGAAAACCAAAACAAACCCTCAAAACAGAACCGGTGTTAAATGAGTTGGTTTAAAACACAAATAGCCTCAAAACGCAACATCCAATATTTGTAATAAATAAATACTTACGATTTAATATTTTTTAAAAAAGAAAGACATTCGTCGGTTAAATTTTTTTTTACATTGTTAAAAAATAAAATATCTACAAGAGTCGATTTCAACTTACGGAATAAACAGGAAGTTGTAAGAATTATGGGAAACGGTGTAAAGAATAAAAATGTCCCCTTTAAAAGGAAAGTCCGGTTGAAAACAAAATATTAAATTATTAAATGAATAATAAAATAATTCAAGTAATTTAACGCACAAACAAATGTATCTTACAACGATAATACTAGATTTATAATTTGGGAACGTCTAACATGAATATATGAATTAGTTAAATAAAGAAATTTAGCAAAATAAACATTGAAACAAAGTTGCATGCTTCATTTTTCATATCGTGCGCCGGGTCGTAGAAGCAAAGGAACGTACTATAAACCATCTCAATAGAAAATTTTCAAATTTTTATGATATAAAGAAAAAAAAAATGACTATTGGCTCAGGTTAAGCAACCAACATGTTTATGTAATAAAAAAAACCTTGTAATTCATTTTATAATTACTGGAAACCCTCAATCAATAGCAACGATATGAATCGGGTATTTTCAGAGGTTTTACCTTTAGGCAATGTTTTCTTGCGAAAAATCCTTGTCCGTTCATCAAGTTATTCATCGAATGTAAGTTTTATCTTTATTTTATCTTTTTGTGATTGTTTTTATTTTATTAATTAGAATTCATAAAAACTTTGGGGTTTACAAATTAAAAAACAAAATTAAAAAACAAAATAATTCCTCCCCACGAGGGCGGAGTTAAACACAAGGTCATTTTTTTTTTTAACGTAGGAAAAATCCAGCAAAAAAAAGGGATACTCAAGATCAGGACGAAAATAAATATTGCCTCAGTCTAGAAAGAGTTCTTCTTTAAACAGACTACACTTTACTCCTTGACCCCAAATTTCCGTTCTATACGATTATTGAATTACGTTACAATTTAAATTATAGCAATATTTATTTATCTCCTTGCTAGAAGGTTAGACACAAGATCGTGTGAAGTTTTGAAAAGTCAATGCTGTAGGTGAAGTGAACTCTGACGTACTAAAATGCATGAGCAGCCCCGCCGGTCGCGTCAGGCGATTAACAAAGAGAGATGGAAAAGTCTGGGAAGGTGAACCTCATTAACTTAAGTCCTCAAATTCATAACAAAATTAAATAATTGATAATTGTTGAAAGAGACAGTCTAAAATAGTTTCTTAAAAAAAAATTAATAAAATTTGTGAACAAGGTTCTTTTACAATTATTGAACTGTGTTTTTTTTTAATAATATTTTAAAGTTTTGTGTTCAAATTGGCACTTGTGTCAGCAATTAAAAGTAAAAAAAAAAAAAAAAATCCAAAAATGTTTATATAATGAACGTACTCGTTACATAACGAAGATCAGAAGATGTCATATTTTAACAATTATGTAATTTGAGCAAATGTTTTTTTTTATGCAAGAAAATCGAAATTTACGACTAAACGAGTCGGTGTTTTCGTCCGATGAAATAAATAAGAGAGATATAACTCCAATCGAAGAGTCGATGTAAAAAAAATCAGCCTTATGTTCGATACAGTTTAGAAGTAAAATCACTAAAAATCGTAAATTTTGATTTTCTAAGTTTAACTAAAAAAACAACAAAAAACAAAACACAGGGGGTTTGTATTATTAGGTTGGTGCAAAAATAATGTCGTTTATATATATATATATATATATATATATATATATATTAGTTAAACGTCAAAAAATGATATTATTTTTGCACCATCTAATATAGGCACCGCCAAAAATGGCCGCAAAATCAAGTTGTTGTTGTTTTTTAAAACTAAATTACATTTATTAAAATCCATTATTTCTGAGTAACTTTTTTTTTCCAGAAAGATAAAACCCTGAATTTTATCATATAGAAAACAGAATAATGTAAAACTTTTTCTACTATTTTTAATTCAATTTTAAATGTTAAATTTTCCCAAAAAGTTAACAATTGACATTTTTTGTCTTGCACAAAAAACGTATTTAAATATTTAAAAAAAAGGGTTTTTGAAATAATTAATTTATTTATTTATTGTCTAACTAAGATTTAGGATGATTTTCTAAGAGAATATGCAAAAATATTATAATATAAGTACCGGAATTTCAAATAATTCCACTTATTCATATAGGTAACCAGATATTTCGCATCTACGTAGAGTTCAGATCGACTCTGTTTACGTTTTCGTTTTGATAATAAGAAAACTATGGAAGACCAAACAGGCCAAAAAAACTTATTTTTCAGTGACGAAAATTTCAATGTATTATTAAGCTGAGGCTGGCCAGTACCAGATGGGTGACCATTTGTATGAGTTTGGTTTTTAATGTGTATGTGTGTGGGGGTTAGGCTCCCCAAAATGGGGGGGGGGGGCAATTTAAAGCAGAATAAAAAAAATTTATTTCAGCGCGTTTGGTCCACCGTAGTCGAAAGGCGGCAAACGTTTTCAAACGGGATCGAAAAAAATGATGCTATTTTTAACACAAAGGGCACAATATTTATCGAATGTTTTTTTTTGGTATCGATTATTCAAAGCATGCCCTGTTTAATAATGGTCATGCATTATTCGGCTCGCTAAAAAAAAATTGTTAATTTATTTATTAAAAATTTTAAAATGGCTTTTTTCGTATAAATATTAAAAAAATTTTTTTTTTTGTTTTGCTTAACTTAAATTAATTATTTTACTTAACATATTCACCGAATTTCACACTTCAAAACTCAAAAGCGGGATAATTAAACACAATCGAAGTTCTGATATTCAGACGTCAAAATAAGGTATGCAAACAATTTTTTTTTTTTTTTTTTTTTTTTAATCTATAATTCTGTCCGTTACAACAACACAATATGTTTTGTTCAGCTTCAGATGATTATTTTAAGCATATTTGTTCCCACTTCAAAACAAGGGGGGGTTTTGTAAGCAAAAAAATATATATATATAAATATCGTTTATGAAAAATAAGTACACTGTTATAAAGTTCATTCTTCTCCTAACAATCGCTGAAAATTTCGTATTGATCGGATAATTACCTGATTTTTGGTAGATTTTTAAAAAGACGGTCCGTCAAAAAGTACTGACCTGCCCCCCCAGTTTTGGCGGTGCCTAATCTAATACAATCCACAAAGGTACGAAAAAGTTGTCAAAAACAAAAATATAACAAACAAATGTTATCAAAGCAATATAAGTTACTTTTCTACTCAACTGGGTAAGTTTTTATTCAATCTAAAATGTTTATTCGGTTCGAAAAACAAGTAATATTGAGCTCTACCGAAAAACAAGAAAAATGGCCGTGATGTCTTAAAGTCTCGATAATCACTTCAAAATAAGAAATAAAAAAATGGTGGTAGAAACCAATAAATGTCAAGAAAGCCGGGGAAGATGGACTAGGTGTATCAGAAAGTGGCCATTAAAAATGATGATCAGAACTTTAATAATTCAACTTACTATTTTTCGAAACTTATAACTACTTGAAGAATGTCATTCAACCCCCTTTTTTTTTCAATTAAAGGAGCAAAGACCAATTAAAAAAAAAATAACAGGTTTAATAGCAAATTATGCAATATTTGTTTTTTTTAAAGCGGTTTTCTTTAAAAAATTTTTAAAGAAAATCAACATATTTTGGCTTGCTTATAAATATATGTATATATAAATGCCAAAAAATCACTTACTTAAAAAAATATACTATTAAATGGGTAGTTCCATTCTTCATTGTTAAGAATTTATCTATATTTATATTTTAAATTCCATGTATTTTTTAAATAAAAGGATTTTTTAAAGCGAGGGTCGTAGAAAATCGCATTTTTGCAACGTGTTTTGCACGAAGCTGTAAATAGTTGCTGCTGCTAAAATGAAATTTATGAAATACAGATTCGTCCAAGGGACATAAATAATGTCTCTTTTTTATTGTGTGTGTTAACCAAAATTAGTATTTTTCATCCTCCGTAGTTAAAAAGGAAACGCACATTCACTTATAAATTTTTTTCCCCCCTTGAACAAAAAATCCGCTTCATCGATTTTTTTTTTTTTTTTTTTTAATTCTTTTAATGAAATACACGAGTTTTTGATCAATATATTTTAATACTTCTTTATCGACTAATTTTTTTTTTTTTTAAATATCTAAAAAAAGAAAACATTCAATGAAATAGAAAAATTTGCTGTCAGCGTCTGGTATTTACTTGACGATGTAAGCATAACATGAGCTTTCATTAAGAAAAAAATCAACATGGTTTTTAAACAAAAAGGTTTTACACTTTGGACTTTACAAGTAAATTTCCAAAAAACTATTCTTTTTTGTTTTTGTTTTAAATTAGAATATTTTCTTTATTGATCTTTTATCTTCAATTTGTGATATATAAACTAAATTATTCAAATTTTAATAGATATTTTAAAATGGGAAGGGGGTGAATTTGAAAAAAAATCTTTCTCTAAAATATTATATTTGGTTTATTGGAAAGAGCATAAAATTTCACATTGACCCTGAAAACATCATAAAAATTGAACCAATAGAAGAATTTTGATAGATTTTTAAAGTTTTAAAAATTGAAAAATATTTAACTCGTAAAATTCTATTGATTTTATTACGTAAAAAAATGGCTGCATGAAGGTACGCCGGAATTTTGTAAACATTTTGTAAACACTGTTTTTTAAAAAATAAAAAAATAATATTTCTATTATTTTTTAAACAACTTTAATAGTTTATTTTGGAAGTATATTCCATACAGAAAATAAACAACCTACTTTAAAAAGAGAAATTACGAGTTTTTTTTTATTTTATTCGCAGTTTTCTGTTGGGGGGTGTCAAAAATTCCTCCAAATTTCTGATACACTTACTTTTTACTGCCTTCGTTCAGGATTGAACTCAGCACCTTTGGGTAACTGTAAACTTTGATACAACGTCTAGGACCACTCGGCCATATGTCACTAGGACAAGCAGTAAAAAGTAACATTCAAAACAGAGAATCAGCAACTATGTCCCAGAGCCTGGCTGGAGTCCGAACACGGTACCCCCGTAATAATAATAAAGGGTTGGGTTCGAGACTCCTAACAAACGGTTCCCCAGTTCGATACAAAACACCTGATGAAGGCTGGAGGGCAAAACGGCTGAAACGTTGTGACGATGACAACCAAGATGAGGAAGTCAGTCCGACAATCTCAATCAATGAAAACACCTCATCTCAAAAATACAGACAATTACTAGCATTTTGTTTGTTACAAAGTAACATGTAATGGCCATGTTTGTTACTCGTAATGTGATTGTTGCATGGCTGCTTTTAATGTGTTTGTAAATCTTTCAATTTCTGATTCAGCTTTTGGTTTGTCGGCCATGTTTGTTACAAAGTCATATGACACTGAGAACAGCAACGAGAATGTATTTAACATGTTCCAGTCATGTGCAACCAACATCAGAAATACAGGTAAACTATATCATAACGTTTATTTTTGTCATAATATTTTTTTGCAATCAAATTGTTAACTGAAAAGTTAGCACTTGTTAATGGACACTTATTTTACAAACACTAAAAACTACAAAGTATTTATTTACAAAAATGAAAAAAACAATGAAATCAGTTTTTTTCTTTTCTTGAATTAATTATTTTTGCAAAAATTGTTTTTTGTAAGATTTTCTTTATTTATTTTTTGCAAGACTTTTTTCTTTTTCTGCAAGATTTGTTTTGCAAGAATTCTTCCTTTTTTTTTTTTTGCAAAAACTTTTCTTTTTTTTTTTTGCAAGAATTTTTTCTTTTTTTGCAAGAATTTTTTTCTTTTTTTGCAAGAATTTTTTTTCTTTTTTTTTTTGCAAGAATTTTTTTTCTTTTTTTTTGCAAGAATTTTTTTTCTTTTTTTTTGCAAGAATTTTTTTCTTTTTTTTCAAGAATTCCTTTTATTGCAAGAATTTTTTCTTTTTTGCGAGAATTTTTTTTTTGAAAGAATTTTTTCTTTTTTGTAAGAATTTTTTTCTCATTTTTTTTTTGCAAGAATTTTTTTTTTTTTTTGCAAAGATTTTTTTCAAGAATTTTTTTATATATTATTTAATTAGAATTCATTATTGAGAGGAGTATTATTTATTTATTTTTATTTTATTGCAGATTATTATCCTCATCTTTTTTTTTTGTTTTTGTTCTATTTTTGTTCATGACGTTTCAGCCAAGTATTCCTCTGGCCTTCATCAGGTTGTTACTGCGACGGGATAGGAACTCTGAATCTCCTAAATGCATCCTCAGCAATTACTGCCTTCCATAGTTGTTGCAACCTGACGAAGGCCAGAGGAATAGTTGGCTGAAACGTTGTGAAACTACAACTAAAACAAAAAAGATGAGGATAACAGTCCGCAATAAAAAAAATTTTTGTTTTGCAAAAATTTTTCTTTTTTTTTTTTTTTTTTTGCAAGAATTTTTATTTATTTTTTTTCCAAATTTTTTTTTTTCAAGAAAGTTAAGGTGTGTTTAATTATACAAATGCTTTGAGTTCGTTGGAGCACAGAGGTTGGGGCTTAGTTAATAGTGCGGGACCGATTAGGTTGGTAATTCTTTTTGTCTAAGAGTAAGAAACAATTCATCAGGTACGGCAACAATTCTCCATGCATTTGGTGTAGAGATATAAGATACTCTCAAATGTGAATAATTTTCTAGCACAGTAGAGAGAGCGTCTACTTTCTTTGCAGCAGCCTTGGCAATGTCCTCAATGTATTTTTTCCGATTCATATTGTCTTTAGGCTTCAATTATTTATTTATTTATTTTTTTTTGTACTGGTACAGCTTTTGAACCAGATCAACTCGGTTAGGGTTAAGTTATTGTAAAAAAAAAAACATTTTCGAACCGTTATATACTCATGTGTCCCTTTTTATAAGCCGACGGACAAATCCTCCTGTCATCATCTTTGTTGTAAGCTGTTGATAAAAACTATGTGAATGCTTGTTTAGTTTTTATTAAAAGAGAAAGATGTAAACAATTTTCTCGCTACACTTAACTCTCTTGTATGCTGGGGATTTTATCCTCGGGCCCATAAAATTAACCGAGATTAAATCATTCCTGTAATGATCCAGTCCTTGTTGATTTTGAGAATAAAGCTAAGTTCTAGGTGATCTATCCTCCCAGGCCTTTCCTTCTCTCTTTGAGAACAGGTTAGTTTATTGCTAATCGCCTGAGTCTCCCACATCGGGGAATGCCGACGGGGCTGCCCATGCACTTTTTGCAGGTCTGAGTGCCCCCTCCTTTCTGACCTTGGTATCACAGTTCTTGCAGTGGGAGAGAACTAAATAACTACTTTATATGCTTCCCCCCCCCCCCGGGAAGTGGCATGTTCATTCAGTTTCGTGGTTAGCAGAGAATAAGATGACCTCCTCCAGCAAAAGTGCCTTCCACCTTTTTTTTTTAAAGGTTTCAATTCCAACCTCTCCATTCAGGCATCCAACAGTAAAAACTAAGGAATAAATTTTTTGTTTATAATTTCATAAAATTTTGCCAGTAGTTTTTCTCTGACTGATTTACAGACATCATCATCATCATTGCCACCACCATCATCGCCATCATCAGTTTAATATTTGTTTTATATGCTGTCATGTGTCTAATAAATTGACTTCCAAGCTAACGTATCTCTGACCAGATCTTTATATATTTCTTTTTCTCTCAATTCCATTCTTATCACTTCTTCCCTCTCTGTCAACTGACTCTGCTACTTTAACATCTATGAACCAAAGAACTCTCATCCATTTTTTTCAACATGGTCATACCATTACGTAATTTTTTTCAACATGGTCATACCATCTGCACACATCTTAAAACTGAATTCATATATGAATTTATGTACCGTGTGATGTCAAGTACATAGGTAGAACTTCTCAGAGATTAAACAAGAGAATTAAACAACATATCGCAGCTAATTTTTTCAAGGTACTACCTATAAGTTGTATTCCCATGGGGGGTGTATATATTCTGTACATATATACATGTGTATGTAACGATATGTCAGGTCATGTCATATGCTACTGGTACCATGTAATCCAGTACTACCTGCCTCATGGTCGGGTCATCGACGACTAAACTGGTTCCCCCACCAGACTTGTTTGGCAAGGAGGGTGGCTAGTCTCCCTGAAGGATTAAAAAAAGACCTTCCAAAGGGGCGAATGAACCCTTTTTCTGGGTCAACGGCCAACTAGCACCGTGTGTGTTTGTGTGTGTGTTGGGGTGGAGAGGGCTCCCGTAAGCCGTGGTGAAGGCAACCTTTCTAGGAGAAGCAAATCTCTGATTTAAAAAACCATAAAGCGGGAGACCAGTACCCGCATTAAGCTGGTCTGCAGTTTAACTTGTTGCTGGCTATCTTGCTCTTGCTTGTTGGTGGATCTCAACATTTTGAACCGAGAGAGAGACTTAGCTGTCGTACAAAGCTAAGACTCTGTAACATCATCTGTGTATAGATACTCCCTCAGGCATTTGTCTATTAAAATGGTCCTGTGGCGATGGAAGTCATTTTTGGGCTCATGGACTTTAAGTCTCTGAGGGAGTGGCACTTGTCTGACAAGACGTTGCAATCATCATGTAACGAGTGTCTTATTGAATGTCTGTTCTTCATGCTTGTATTTTCATATGATCGCCTAGTTTATCCGCTGTATGTTCACAAATAACGACAATTAAGGGACAGAATAAACATCTTTGTCTCTTGCCAGATAAATGGAGACGTACCTTCTATAAAAGGGACGAATACCATTCTTTGGGGTTACAACATTTTGCCAATTAGGGAACACACTTGGCTCATCTTTGATCTTGCTCGGCCGAAAGCTGCAATGAAAATTCTACCATAGAACAACAGACCTTGTTTTTGGCAACCTTTATTCCAGAATGTTGTTCGCATTTTGGAAAGGTTGAACACTTATACAGTGGGTCCTAAATCTTTACTATCGACATTTTCTCTTACTTGGAGCCATTACTGTCCCTGACCATCTTTCTTCCTGACTGGGTCTGCTAACTCTGACTCCCAACTCTTTACTAAACGACACGTGTATTTTTAAGTTATCTCGTTACGTCATTTTGTTCTAACATTCTTTTTCACCAAGTTAACCTTTTTGTTTGTGCTAGTTATGAAAACTAACATTCCTTTCTATTAAAACATTTTAATAGAAAGAATTTTATCTGTAAATATTTATTTCGCTTTGATAACATTCTTTCTGGCATTTTATTTTTACAAATATAATGATCATAATAATAATCGTCAATCAGCACATCTTTCGGCATTAATATCCAACATTTGCAGTTTATTTGCAGAAAACACTATATTTCACTACACTGCCTAAATTTAATCTTCATCCAAGCAAAGCTGCATTTTTATTAGACATGTGTGTGTGCATGCGTGCGCACTCGCGCGCGCATATGTGTGTGTGTGTGTGTGTGTGTGTGTGTGTGTGTGTGTGTGTGTGTGTGTGTACTGTGACTTATATGTTTGTTTCATCTATCCCTTTTTTTTCAGAATCCCTGCATATCCGGACAAATTCGAAATGCGAGTTCAGGTTGGATGCAAAGTCTGAAGACAAAAATTGGTTGGCCGCAGAAAATGAAGCATTCAAAATACGTAAGAAATGCATGAACACAAAACTTGTCCATTTTAAATTCAAAAATAATTTTTTTTTTAAATATATTTTTCATTTTTTTTTGTTTTTTTTAAATATATTTTTTTTTTTTTAAATATATTTTTCATTTTTTTGTTTTTTTAAATATAATTTTCATTTTTTTTTTTTTTTTTTTTTTTTTTAAATATATTTTTCATTTTCCTCAACAAAAGAACAAGAATTTACATGACACTGTCAGTTGACGATGGTTGTAAATCTTTGAAATTGAATTCCTCTACAGTATTTCACATTGCTGGCAGGTCAACCATGTACCAATATTTTTTTTTTTTTTTTCAATATATAAATGAATTCTCTTTGGTCATTATAAACTTTTTAGAAATCGGATTATGTAGGTGTTTAGTCTGCGATAAGTTAAAAAAAATATTTTTTTCCTTCCAGGAATTTAAACTGCATTCTTTATTTTTATTTTTGCATTTTTTTATTCAAAGCTTCTTTAGACTATATATATATATATATATATATATATATATATATATATATATATTGTCAAAAAACGACTTAATTTTGTACTAGCCTAATACTTGGATTCTTCGGACTACTGTCTTCATCTTGAACGTTATTTGTACAATGTTTCGGTCGATATAATCTTTAGGCGTATCTAAACTGCATTCTTTATTTTTATTTTTGCATTTTTTTATTCAAAGCTTCTTTAGACATATATATATATATATATATATATATATATGCTAAGAATGTCTTTGAATCTGATATTATTTTTGTTATTTTTTCAGAAATTAGTCGAATCTGCTTACCATTTATATATGTGCGCTGTTGAGATGCCAGATTATTTTCACATGATTCATGGTGAGTGATTTTTTTTTTGATTTACTAGTTGTCTGTTATTAGCTGTTCTCTCTTTCTCTTATCTTTCTCTCCCTCTCTCTCTCTGTTTCATATCTTTTTTTCTTCTCTCCTTTCTCTCTCCTATATCTCCCCCTTTCTCTCTCACTAGGAAAACTGACTCCTCCTTAGGGCTCTATGGACAAATTTATCTTTACTTGACCTTTGACAACTAAATATTTTCGTTTACTAGCCAAACAGAAAAGTTACTAGCCAAACCCACATGATTTTTAGAATATGACATTTTCGTTCTGTGACGAGTATGTACATCACAAAAATTTTTTATATTTTTTTAAATAAGTGTACTTCTAAATATACACTGAATTTTACATTGACACTTGAGCGTATAAACATTCAAATTTCTTCAGATGTTTTTTAAACAGCCTTTGTTAAAAAATAGTCAAGAGTTTGTTTCCATGTTTGCAAAACATTGAACCTAGAAATCCAGACTCCTTCCTTTGGTCACTCAAGAATTTTGTAAGCCACGACACGTAATCAGCAAAACTTATCGCGGATGTAGCACTTTCCTCTGTGAATCCTTTGCGATAGCAACTTTACTTTTGATGATGTTAAATGACATCACTGCTGACGGGACGATCCCAATATTTTCAAGCAGATTTTCGCATAATTCTCACTTCCCTTATTTTGTCCTTTAGTTCTCACATTCCATGAGTGATGTTTCCGACAAAGGGGAAGAATTGCTGCATTTCTAGGTTGGAATCTATTTCATATTGCATATATTACTCAGTGTTTAGTTTTTAGCCTTAAAGTAATATTTTTTAAGTCCTTACATCAAGTGGCTTCATGGCTTGTGCAAGTCTGTATCGAAATGTCAAACCTCACGGTAACCCGTTCCATTCGTTAACTTGTGAATACCACCTTTAACCAATGCATCTTGAAATTGAAGCTCGTCCTAACGAGAAAAAACAAAATAAAAACAAATAAAAATTTTTTTTTCAAAACTAGGATGCCAGAAATTCATTTGATATCTTATATATTCCAACCAAGAAATCTTAAGATTTTAACAGTCTCCTTAAGTGCAATTCTTTGTATCTTTCTTGCACATGGTTCACTGGGTATAATTGCCAGGTAGTTTTTGAAATTTTTTTCTGAGTCTGGTTACTCCTATAATTATTGGAATGATAGAAATCTTCCTAAGATTCCAGTTTCTTTTTATGTTGTACATAAAATATTGGTATTTCGTTATCTTTTCACTTTTAGCTCTGTTTAACCCGGCATCATTTGGTGACACTAACTTCTACTAAGGTTTCTTCTTTCTTCTTCTTCTTGTTCCATATCACTATGTCAAGTTTAACAGCTCTGTTTTCTAAGTACGTAGCTGTAAGAATTGCGTAGTCATCATGGATGGTGTACGACTTATTTCCAACTGTTTTTTCTGGTAAACATGTTCCCAGGACTTGTTACTGTATTCGACATTCAACTTTTTTACAGATTTTCCAGTGAAGATATTTACACTCTTCATAATAGCTGTCTCCTAGCAGAATATTACAGTTGAATGTCTACTTCTGTGTGACAGCTTTTTTTTTTGTGTGTGTGTGTGTGTGTGTGATGGGGTGGGGTGGGGTGGGGGGTAGCTTACAAAAGAAAAATGTTTACAGCACTTGGTATTCTCAAGCGGTCATTTGTCTAAGTACTGACCAGGCTCTACATTGCTTAACTTCAGTAATCGGATAAGAGCCAGTGTTTGCAATATGATATGGCTGTATCGTTGTCATCATCATATGTAGAATGATAATATTTGGTTTTCAATTTATTTCAGATCTCAAAATGCCAGACACTTATTATTCCTGGTATTTGTTGTCGGAGTTGCATGCATGGTAAGTTTTCATTTTACTTTTAGATTTCAACAAATTTCACATCCAAATTATTTTGAAACTAGCATGACCTGTGGAAATTCCATGGAATGAGAAACTTATTGAATCAACAAATATGTTTTGATAAAGCTAATAATTTTTTGGATAGCACAAAAAATTAGTTTTTTGGGGCAAAAACAACACGCAACACTAACTTAAAAATTACATTTTAGATATAGAACTGATCCAAATGAGATAAATTAATAAAATCTTTGTTTGCCAGATGTCTTCATTGGTTCGATCACACCCTTTGACAACACCCAGATGACTTTATCCATGAAGTCATTGACCCAACAGCACCACCATCACCAGGTTAGAGAAAACATTGCGGTGGCCAACTCAAAGCCTGGCTTAGGATAGCGGAACTGAGTCTGGATCTCTTTTGGAGTCTGTCGTTGGAACCGCGATTGGCTTGCACTCATAATGGAAGCAGTCTTGGATCGCTGTGCCTGATCAGCCAGTGTTCTGGACATAAACTTGTTAGAAAATGCTGACCCACCTAACGCAGGGTGAATGCCACAACTATGACCATGACATATATTACTATAATTATTTTTAATACCTACAGACACTAGTGGTTCATCTTTTTGGAAATAATCAGTGCAGAGAGTCATGATTACCGCCGGTTGCAAGATTCGAACCTGGCCATGAAGCCATCTTTGACTCCATTAGCAAGGAACAAAGTCTGAAAGTGATCAAGCGATTTTAATCTTTAATCAATAATAATAATCAATAATAATAATATCTTCAAGAGAGCCGACGTTACTGTCTGATGTTTGAATAGTTGCATGTTCTAAAATGCACCAAATAATCAGGCGTTTAGAAAGTAGCCACAAACATGATTTCCCAAAATTGTTAAATTTGGATTTGCAAAAGTCTTGCATTTTTCCAGCTGTGTGAACTGGAACACCATCCTGTGTCCATACATAATCACTATCAATCTAGTTGCTTTAAACCATCCCAGCACCTGGTATCTCTGAGGCTTGTAACATCTATTAATGTTGATATTTTCATCAGTTTTGTAGAATTTTATAAGCATTTTTGTTTCTTTCCATGTGGAACACCAAAAGCTGTAACGTGAGCAGGATGTTTTGTTTTGGATATCCTTTCAACTTCCACTGTCGATTTTGCAATAAAATCTGTCATTTCTGCGGCTCAGAATCGACAGTAATAATCTTTTCAAGAGAAGAGATTGACAAAATGAACCATGTCATAATTTTATTGCACTTTTCCAATTTCTTTTTTTTTTTTCATAGACATTGTCAACAAATTATTTGGTGTTTTTCTGTAAGATTTAGATTTCAAATATTTTCTTGCATCGCTAGTTTTGTTGTCAACCTCAAGTTCAGTTGCCATTTTTCTCTTAAATTTGCTTGTTTACGATTTGGGATTTGAAAACTTGGTACTCCTGCAGTATTTTACCCACCGATTTCACGATCTTAGCCGAGCGTTGATCGACATCCGTCGGAAAACGCCGGAACATGGCGAGCGGTACGATACTCTATCAGCCAATCAGGGCGCTTCAAACGAACGCGCAGCAGACGAATAATTTTCATTGAAATTACACACATAGCGTTTCATTTTAGTTATTTTATTGTTCAAAGTAAAAATACACAGCCTTTCATTTCAGCTATTCAATTTAGCGAAGTCTGTAGAAAATCTTCCAGTCGGAACTGTTGTTACTGTTTAATAACGTTTTGTTAAAAACAAACAAACAAAAAAAAAACATTGAAGTGTTTATTACTGTTGCTTACCCCCCCCCCCCCCCAAAAAAAAGCTATCGGAAAACAAAATGAACCAAAAACAAAAAATATTCAACAAAATAAATTTATTTTACTTTAAAAAAACTTACGGTAAGTGTTTGTGATTTATTTTATCCAAATTTTTTGTATTAATTTTATCCATTTTGTTGTGTGTGTAATATCTTTTCCTTGTAATGTTGTTGCTATTCACATACTTTTAGCGTTCTTGCACCGTAGCTCCGAATTCTCGGTTTTCGTCGGCGTTAACGCCAAAAGCGTTCGTCAACGCTCGGCTAAGATCGTGAAATCGGTGGGTAAAATACTGCAGGAGTACCGAAAACTTTTAATAAAAACTTTGGTACGTTTTTTTTTGTTGATTCCTTCGTTTCCAGACTTCCTCGTAATAGTTTTGCTCATAGGCATTCTATTCTTGGTATTGCAAACATTATTTATCAACATGCCAACTATTCTTGGAATCTTTAGTGTGACGAATACCTTCAACAAATCACACACGTTTTGACATGTGCTTTTATATTGACAAAAGTTTCTGAAAAGTTAACAATAATGGCGTTAGATATGAATATCAAGTCAAGATACACAGATGTTGGCATATGAAAGTCTTAATTGCAAAGATGATACTGAACTGTGACAAAATTTTTACGAGAACGTATGACCTCATTCAGGTCATCTAATGCATTGTTTGTACTTCCTAACTGCCTCACACGCATCTAACGTACGTTTCAAAACAAAATAATGCCTGCTGAAAAAAAAACAACTAAACATTCATTGTAAATTTTGCTTCCTCACTTTGTAGAATACACCATTTTGTCTTATTCATAATCGTTGGACTGCATTAATGGCGGTTCATTAGGAATTTGTTAACATTGGACTTGAAGACATCCAAGTTGTAGTCAGGTGTTACATCATTGATGTCACCAGGTGTTGTATGTATATCTGTCTATTTGTGGTTATCTGCCTGATTGAAGATATTTTTGTTATGTGCGTCTCTTCACTTTTTTTTTTATTTCAAAACAATTTTGAGTTCCTTTAATTTTTCGATGATTCTGTTACGATCTTTGAAAAATTTATTCATTTAAAAAAATGCTGCGAAGAAGGTGGGCTCTCTCTACCATGCTAGAAAGCTACTTACGCATGGAAGTATCCTATACCTCTACAAGGCTACCATTCGTCCGTGTATGGAGGATTGTTGTCACATTTGGGCTGGTGTATCTGCAACTAGTCTTTCACTCCTGGACAGGGTTCAACAGAGAGTCACCAACCTGATAGGTGCTGAACTGTCAGCTAAGCTTTAACCTCTGTCCCATCACTGAAATGTTGCATCTGCCTATTTTACAAATATTTTAATAGTGGATGATCATCTGATGAACTACAAGTCCTTGTACCCCCTCGACGTAAATACCCTTGACAAACCCGACAAGCAGCAAAATCCCACCCCTTCACAGTAAATATCCTTAGATGTAAGAAAGCCTTCTACTCTAATAGTTTCTTTCCCAGAACTGCTAGACTTTGGAATTCCCTTCCGAGTTCTTGCTTCCCCAATTGTACTGATATGCAGAAGTTCAAGTGTAATGTGAACAGACATCTTGCTGCTCAACTCCCTAGTATTCCTGCAACTTATGTCTCTGATAGTAGCCTGCTACATCAAAATGGTACTGTTCCTTGTTTGGGATGAAAATGTAAAAAAAAAAAAAATGTTACATATATCGAAACAATCTTTGATTTTTTTTGCAGGATGATTTTAGTACGATTGTCTGTTTGCGGGGAAGAAGGTAAATTCACCCGCGGACAATATATGAAAGCATTTTGGGCGGATGTCAAGAAAAGAAGCAGTAAAGTCGGGGTGAGTATATCGTTTTCTTAATGTCTTGAAATACGGACGAAAATTGCAAAACATATGTAAATGAGTTCTATGTATGAATGGTTGCAATAAATTAAATGAGTTTCGATCAACAAGTAAAGAAACGGGATTAAAAAAAATGTTTGCAAAAAAAGTCAAATAAAAATTTTGAGGCACAAAAACAGATATTTTTATTTGAGACTAACTCCTAATTCTCCCACTCACAGAGGCAATCTCAATAAAATAAAGACTGTTGGACAGTTATAACCCAAACTTGGTGGACAAGTCAGATGTGAATTTTATTGTAACAGAAATGGTTGAATTGCCATTGGTAATTTTGATTAATTTGAGAAATTCTATCAAATGTATATCATTTTTTAAGATAAAAAAATTATTTTTATAATTATTGTTTATTTAAATGAAAAAATACAATTTTTATTTTTATAAGTGCTTAATTTATTATTTGAAGTCTAACTCATGTCTGGTCAGATTTTTATTCGTCTCTCTTTCTCTTATCGTTTCCTCCCATGTTTTAATATGCTTTCCCTTGTGAACTGACCCTGTTATCACAACTGTTCTACATCTACTAACCCAATAAGTTTCATCGATTCTTTCAGCGTGACCATACCATTGGAGTGTCCTGTTCTGCCAATACTGTTCAGATTTAATCTTCCTCCAATATCAAATCTAAATCTGTCTTTTAATAATCACATTACACATCCATCATATTATTTGCATATCAGTTTTCTCCATGCAATGCATGTCCTCAACCCGTCACTGGCCAGGTTTCATTTCCATACAGCATCACATTGCGGACACATGCCTGATAGACTCTTTCCTTCATCGACAGTCGGATTAGTAAAGTTTCCTTAACTTACCCTATATGTTCCTAACTCTTGCGATTATACTAGTACCTACTCCACCCTGTGCTCCAGTGGTATCACGAAGGTAACTGTTGTAATATTTTTGATATATATAATGGAGGTATGCTCCCTGAAAGTTGGGAGATTCTATTTATAACCGCCGCCGATAGGAACTGACAAATCAAATTAATTCACATTCTTCTATCAACCAATCAGAAACTAGAATTTGCTCCATAAAAATGAAATCTTTTAGC
Organism: Euprymna scolopes; assembly: GCF_053919585.1. Classification (NCBI taxonomy): domain Eukaryota; kingdom Metazoa; phylum Mollusca; class Cephalopoda; order Sepiida; family Sepiolidae; genus Euprymna; species Euprymna scolopes. The sequence goes on along the minus strand of NC_136488.1, from coordinate 170,799,274 downwards.
ATTCTAGTACATAATTTTTTCGGTCAACACAAAAAGGAGCTTTTGCTCTTTGGCTGCAAAATTATAAAGTCCGGAACCTGTACAGAACAGTGACCCACTGAACATTCTTCATCTCCAGGACTTGTATAGAATATCTATCCATCGGGAACTCTTCTGAAATTAAACATGGCTTCCAATTCAAGAGAAACATAACTTCTCGTAAACCTCAATAATTTTGGTACTGATTTTGAAACACGGCCAAAAAAACAGTACAACTCCAAGAATACAAAAATATCTACAGAACCAGTAACTTTTCTTCTTTCCTTCCCAAACAACAACCAACATACCTGAAAACGGTCAAAGACTACACGAACCGAAACGTTGCACAAATAAAACTCAAGATGAGAACAATAGTCCAATCAATACAAGTAATAGAAACAATAAGTTCATCATCCAAATATACTTTGTCTACATCTGAGTTCCTTGCAACGAATAACAAAATTCATTTTTCTTTTTCCAGACTTCTCCATCACGACAAGAAGAATTAACCCTACTACACTACCATTTTAACTCTGCCATTTTTAGCTACGATGAGGTAAGCATCTTTGAACTGCATTTGAATTTTTGTACTTTTTTTCAACAAAAGTTTTTTTTTGTTCATGCTTAAATTGTTTATGAAGATTTTTTTAAACATATCAAGAAAAATTTTTTGTAAATATTTTTTTAACATCTCAAGATAAAATTTTTATAAATATTTACAAAAAATGTTATCTTGATATGTTTAAATATCAAGATAACATTTTTTGTAAATATTTTTTTAAACATATCAAGAAAAATTTTTTGTAAATATTTTTTTAACATCTCAAGATAAAATTTTTATAAATATATTTTTAATGTATCAAGAAAAACTTTTATGAATATTTTTTTAACATATCAAGAAAAAAATTTTATATTTTTTTAACATCTCAAAAAAAAAATTTTATGAATATTTTTTTAACATATGAAGGTAAAAATTTTTATAAATATTTTTTTAACATATCAAGGTAAAAATTTTATAAATATTTTTTTAACATATCAAGGTAAAAATTTTATAAATATTTTTGTAACATATCAAGATAAATGAGCAGGGTGAACACAGGAATCCTAATTTATCTGTCATTTATGAATTGGAGTTTTTTTTCTACAAAGGAGTCACCACTTATCAAGACCACTCAAAGATAAAGGTTAATGGATGTACGGTGGCCATCAGGACAACAGTGTAGCAATTGTTAGTCGTGAGAATTTGATATAATTTAAGGGGACGGCTAGCAAGAACTTGTTTACATTGAACTTGAAGACTACTATACTGTAGATAGCTAGAAAGCAGGCCAGTGAAACAGAGTTCCACAGGTAGTTAGTTCCACAGTATTAAGTATATTAGAAACAATGTGTATTAGTCTGTGTAGATGTTTGAAATGTGTAAAATATAAACGAGGATCTTGTCTATTGAATATAGCAAGATCCACACTTGTAATAAAAAATATTATGCGTTGAACATAGACAGACATGTAAATATTAGGAATGGTTGAAAATGGGTCATTATTTAGAAAGTACTAAATTAACCAACAGAGTATTATGAATGAAAAAGAGAATAGTGGAACAAGTGAGCAGTTCTAAGAAAGAAGCTTTGCTCATGGAATTAACATTTAGCTTTAGGCACAGATAGAGAGTGGGAGAAATTGTTGATAATGGTTTTAGCTAGACGAGGGTTTTTTTTGTAAAAGTTTGGCAAGGTCGGAATATAGATAAGCACTTGCCATGAAAATAGCAATAGAGCAGAGACAGTTTAGTAACCTCTTTTCTGTGGGGAAAGAGGTTGCAGGGAAGTAGGTACATGCAAAATGAATGCCGATGCTCAAAATGAATAAACATTTTGACCCTTCCCTTTACTTAAAAATCCATCAAAAATCAGGAAATTAACCAATTTTAATTAAATTTTCAGTATTTATCAAATAATGATCGCGGAATATATTGAACCCATTATTTTTATTTAAATCTTAGTGGAAATGTATTATTTTGTTTAAACAAAAAATACCTTTATTAAAGTTATGGTTTTCTGTAGTAAAAAAAACTGATTGAATTTATTTTTGCTTTTTTTATGAAAATAAAGCATCGTAAATTGTAACAATAAAAAAATATTTAATTTTTACAGGAACATTACAAAAAAATCCCCTAAAGTCCGTATTAATGAATTCGATATAACTCGAAGAAAAATTAATTTCTCGAACTATCGATATTATCATTGAATTAAGCATTGTTTATTCAATATTTTCACAGAAAAAAAAATTATAATAGCAAAAATATTTCTACTTTTTTTTTAAATTACAGGTTTCGCATGATTTTTATATGTAAGATTTTAATATTTTCCTTGCTTGAATGAATGTGAAACTTTCGGCGTAACATAATTTTTATATAAGATTGAACAATAATTTAAAAAAAAAAATTTTATTTAAAAATAGGAACATAGAAAAATAATTAAATTTAAAAATAGTAAAAATTATGCAAACGTTCAGGATAGGAATGTATGGATGCACGTCTGGGGCAAAAAAAAGAAAACTAGCACCCCTCCTTCCTCCTTTTTAATTACATGACGTCATTTTCACAGTCTTCCAACTGGCTGAAATTTTGGGCTTTCGTATATTCCGTGTTTACAAAACTTTCGTTTGTTGCGCTTTTGCGAATGGCTGAATCACTCGGTTTTTGGGCTAATAAGCTATTTTTTATACAAACAAGGTGGTTTTTTTTTTAAATTCAATATCTTAGGACTTTACTTTACTAATTTTCTTTGAAATAGACCCAGCAAACTAATATTTATCTTTTAAACGATTTTTACAATGAATTTATTTAACTTCAAAATTTAGCTGAATTGGTTAGCTCACCATGAAAACATTTTTCATAACTTTTTTTTTTCCTGTGTACAAAAATTTTTTTCCTTTTGGAAATTAAATTTAGTCCTTAATCTTTCAAATACAATCAAAAAGTAGTCGGAAACCTACAAAAAAATTATGATAAATCGGCTTTCAAAACTATGCCCCCCCCCATCTTTATTTGTCCATTTTTGCCCGTACCTACAGAGAAGAGAAAAAGTCACCATCTACCAGGTTTCAAAGCCGGTTTTGAACTCCGTCATGGAAGGATAGGTGGTTCCAAGCAATTCTTGCTCAGATGTGGCAACAGTACTCAGCCTTACCTATTCTACATTTATTAATCCAAACACTCTCGTCCATTCTTTCAATGTGGCCATACCATCAGAGTATCCTGTTCTACACACATCTCCTCATACCTTCATCAGAACTAAGCCTTCATATTGCACATTTCTTGTATCATTCTTATATCATTTCTCTCCATGCAACTCATGTCCTCAATACGTCACTAGCGAAGATTCATTTCTATGCGTCTCTGATAGACTCTTTCCTTGGTCGACAGTGGTAATGCTCTGCTGGTTTGTAATGCTAGAAATTTTCTGAATTTACTTCATCCACTTCTCACCATCATGCAATCACACTCGTTTGAAAAATAAGAAGAAGACACGTTTTCTATAGAGGTGAAGGTGTAGTTGGTTTGTCAATAGTTGTACGAGGTATCTTCAATAAGTTTCTTTTTTTTGTACAGGCATCTAAAATTGTTGTATACTCTTGAAAATTCAGTATGTTATTGCTATACATCTTATGAGATGACTGACCAATTTTTAGGATTTCAAGTTCAAATGAACAGCTACAGTAAGAATTGGAATACATCCTACCAAAGCCTAATTATCACAGCTGTTGAAATTCAAAAATACAATCTGGACAGGAAGACAATTTAAATGAACGCTATGCAATAAAATTCTGTTCTAAACTTGAAAAAAATGGCACAGAAACGTATAGAATGCTTTAGACTGCTTTTGGACCATCTTGCATGAATCAAGCATCAGTTTTTAAATGGCATAGGAGATTCAAGGAAGGTAGGGAGTCTGTGAGGAATGATGGGAGAAGTAAGGAAGTCAGAACATCAGTTGATTGGCCAAATAAAGAATTTCATGGATAAGGACCGTCGTGCATCTATAGAGACAATAAGTGCATAGTTTGATGTCAGTGTGGGAACTGTGCACACAATTATTCACGACGAACTGAAGATGTGCAAGATTTGCGTGAAGTTTGTCCGAATAGTGCTCAGAGAAGATCAAACTATTTGACCGAGATGGGCATCAGTACAGTTCCTTGCCCTCCCTATACTCCTGACGTTGCGCCGTGTAATTTTTGATTATTTCGTAAGCTCAAGGAAAACCTTAATAGCTGTCGTTATGAGACAATTGTGGAGATGAAAGAGGCTGTGAAGAAGGTCGTTGACACGCTCACTCAAGCGGACTTCCGTAGGAGATTTCCAGAAGTTGTTGGAACGATACAAGTGCATTGCAACCGGAGGAGATTACTTCAAAGGGGAATAAAGTTTCATGTGTGTACTATCAATAAAAAAGTGCTCGTATGAAAAAAAAGTCTGGAAACTTATTGAAGGCACGACATAAGTCTCTGTGCCTTTTATTTTCCAATTATATAATTAACTAGCGGGGCTACCCGGCGTTACCCGGGTGTTTGGAGGTGTGTGTGTGTGTGAGGGGGGGGTAGATCAAAACAACCCCGTTTAAAAAAAAACGTTGGCCGGGTGTTTAGAGGTATAAAAGAAAAAAAAAGTTTTGGTAGGAAGGTAGGCTTGAACCCCGAAGCCTTGACGTGAAGGTGGAAAAGAAAGGGAAAAAACCCTGACATCTAACCCGCTCGGCCACGAGGGGAGAGGAAGTGAAAACTGTCTTAATTTATAAAGTGAAATTGACAGGTGCAAGAATTTAATAAGGTCAAATGTCATTTCTGTGTATTTGTTTGTTTCCTCTGCCAAATGAAGAGCAATTGTCTGATATGACGGGTTTTTCCCTCAATATTGATCAAACCTTATTTGGTTTCTGGACGTCTAGGCACCGAAAACACAAATTTGTTTTCACAGTTTCACTTTTTTATACTGAAAAGTGAAACGAAGACGTGGCGATCAAAATGAATCTTGAAAATAGCAAAAGTAAAAGTCGGGCAAATTAAAGATAGGCGCGACCTCCATTTGTAACTCATAGATATTATGATTTAGGCAGTATATAAAAAGTTTTAAGGAGTGACCCAACTGAGTGCGCCCCCCCCCAAGCCTTTGCCAGATACACAAAAAGTGCGCACACACACACATTTTCACTTTTATATATATATATATGGAGTTTTGACAGTCTCTCTTTTTCTTTTTTTTTTCAGGGTTTATTAAGTGATGATCGAATTCTTGCCAATGCTTTGTGGCGAATATTTTTTGAATGTGATGTATCTGATCCATGTTTAGTTGAACTGATGGTCCAATATGTAAGGAAGCAGGTAAGACACTTTTTTTTTTTACATTTAATAAAACTAGCAAAAAAATGTGACCCATTAGGTCATCCATTGAGCTTGGGTTAGATTATTTGAATTGAGAAAAAGGGAGTTTGTAAAGCCAGTCAAATATTTATAAAGGTTAAGCAGAAATCAAAGAAACTGGTGTAAACTTGAATTTGTCATTTTCATATTTGCTTATTTCTGGGGTCCTTGAAACCTAATTGATCCGTTTTTTTGAATTAGGAAAATATGTGCTTGTAAATCGAGTCAAATATTTAAAAAGATAAAATCCAAAATTAGTTTCTTTTTACTCACTCGATCTATCTTCTTCTTTTTTTTTTTTTTTTTTTTTTTTTTTTTTACAAAGGCATCACCACATTATCAAGGCCCAGAGGCCACTCAAGGATAAGGGTTAAAGAGTGTACAGTAGAAATTGGACAATATAGTAATCATTAGTAATGAAAATTTGGTAAATTTGATAACTTATATGGAACGGCTCATCAAGAACTTATTTACTTTAGACTTGAACACAACCATATTGTAGTCAGCCGGAAAGCAGGAAAACGGAAGACAATTCCACAGGCGTGCAGTTCTAAGAAAGAAGCTTTGTTCATGGAATCTACGTTTAGGTTTAGGCACAGATAAAGAGTGGGAGGAATTATTGATAGTGTTTACAGCTAGACGAGTGTTTCTTGTGAAAGTTTGGCGAGGGGGGACCATAGATTTAAGCTCAGTCGAACACTTTCCATGAAAATAACGATACATCAGAGACAAACTCGCAACATCTCTTCTGTGAGATAGAGGTTGCAAGGAGGAGAAAAGGACATCTCCTACGAGGCTACGAAGTCTATTTTGAACTCTATCAAGGCAGGACAAGTCCTTTCTAGCAGCTCCTGCCCAGATGTGGCAACAGTATTCCATCCTTGGACGTACCTGGCTCTTATATAGATAGAGAATAGCATCAGCAGTGAGATATTTACCGGATCGATAGAAAGATCCCACCATTTTCCCAGCGGCCTTGGCAACAGATTTGATGTACGTGTTCCATTTAAGATCAGGAGTAATGGTCAAGCCCAGAAGCTTGTCAAAACTTGAGGCCTCCAGAAGACGAGAGCCATTCATTTCAATTGATGCCAAATGTGGATTAGAATGTTGATGATGTAAGGAGAGAAGCTTGGTTTTAGATGCATTAAAAGTAACCAGCCACTCCTTTCCCCATTGTACTACGTGCTCAAGATCAGAGGAGAGAGAATTGGAGAGAACTTGGTCGTTTACTGTCTTAGATGTGCTACCATAAATGGTAGTGTCGTCAGCATAAATGTCTACAAATGATGTAAGGATGTGATTTGGAAGATCATTAATGTAGATCAGGAAAAGAGTTGGGCCCAGGATGGACCCCTGAGGGACACCGGCATTAATACTGTGAGCTTCTGATTTTTGCCCCTCAACTACTACTCTTATGAACCTATCAGAAAGAAATGATTTAATAATTGAGAAGACTTTTCCAGCTATACCATAGCTCGCGATCTTATGAAGTAAACCTTTATGCCATACTCTATCAAAGGCTTTAGATATGTCAAGAGCAATTGCCCTAGAAAGATTGCCACCGTCGAGAGATTTGCTAATCCTATGTGATATAACTGTAAGCACATCTGCTGTAGATCTAGCAGAACGAAAACCATATTGAGTGTCACTAAGGTTATTTTTGTTGAGATGGTTGATTACTTCTGTATTTAACACAGATTCTAGCAACTTACTCATGACGCACAGGAGACTTATTGGCCTGTAATGAGAGGGGGATGAGCGATCACCTGAATTCTTAAATACAGGGCATACTGATGAGATTTTCCAGGGAGATGGGAAACTATTCTCCTTAAGACAACGTTTAAACAGTTTTGTAAGTATGGGCGCTAGTTCAGGTTGAAGTTTTTTGAGTACTATAATTGGAATACCGTCAGGGCCAGTTGCTTTACTGGAATCAAGGTTTTTGATAAGCTTGGCAACATCACGTACAGATATACGTATATCACATAGCGTGTTTTCTGATACAGGAGGAAATATTTGGGGTTGGCGGCCTTGGTCGCAAAGGGTAGAATTAGCTGCAAAGTTCTTTCTCCTTCTCTCTCTCTCCCTCTCTTTCTCCTTCTCTTTCTATCTCTCCATCTCTCTACAACTATTGGTCAAACATTATTATCTGACATTCTATTATAATGGACTAGGTACTTCTTCAGTTTACAAACCAATCTCCAGCAACTTCAAATCGGCATCTTACAGTAAATTATGTAAGCAGCTGAAAGATGTCGAAGTAAAGATTGTAAGACAATTAATACAAAACACGCCCCCCCCCCTCCCCGCTTTTTTTGTGTTAAGAATGGTTTTCTAGATAGAAAGCTATTCTTAACATGAGGAAAGGAGAGAGGATTTCATGTTGACATTACGTGTTGAAAGTCATTTTTGGTTTTAAAAATGTTTCTTGATTAAAAAAAAAATTTCACGCTTTTTGAAATTTGTCGTTTTCTGATCCACTTATTCATATTGGCATTTTCTGTTTCCGTAACTTTTTTCACCGGAAGATGCAGATTTTTGAGTTAAAAATTAAAAATTTTTTTTACAGATCAAACATCTTGATGACCAGCCAGATGAAATGATCTTTCGACACGGACTAATCTCCTTTTTGCCGCTTCACGGTGACACTGAAGACAAAACAAGAAAAGAAGAAATATGGAAGAGAGTTAGAGAAAATGTTTTAGTAATAAAAAAATAATTCTAAAAAAAATTGTTTTTAAAATATTTAATGTAAATTAAAACATGTTTTTGTTTTTAGTTGCGTTTTTTTTTTCATTTTTTTGGTAATTTTTATTTTTTTACAAACCGTGAGTAAAATCTCTGGTCCCCCCTCACCAATCTTTCACGAAAAACACCCGTTTAGCTGAATCCACTGTGAAAAATTTCCCCCACTCTTTATCTGTGCCTAAATCAAAACGTGGATTCCATGAACAAAGCTTCTTTCTAAGAACTGCACGCCTGTGGAACTCTGTTCCGTCTGCCTGCTTCCCACCTGACTACAACTTAGATGTCTTCAAGTCCAACATTAACAAATTCCTAATGAACCGCCCCCTTAAGTAAACACTTCATCAAATCTCCACACTAACGTAATGTACTTGCAATAACCCTTATCCCTGAGTGGCTTCCGGGCCTTGATAAGTGGTGACCACTGTGTAAAAAAAAAAAATAATCATAGTTGTGCAGATGAAATGATTGCAACACAAACTATAAACTGGTCTATCACAAATTTTCAGCTGTCGTAAATATTTTGATGCCGAACGCATGCACCGAATCATCTGAGTGCACTGGTTACTCTAATGTGCATCTAATGCTTTAACATGCATTAGGTCGATTGCATGTTTCTGGTGCATGCGAATAATTTGCTAAAGATTTTCGGCCATGATAATGAGTCGGGGTATAAAAGAAATTGAAAATGTCTCTGATTTTATATTTGAGCCATTTAGAATTTCTTTTGTTTGCGAAAATGTTTTTCAAATAAGATTAAAGTTTGGAAGATATTAACCTTTTTATTTAAATGCAGCAAAAACATTTAATTTAAGAAACTTGACATCTGGAGATAGTTTTTAAAAAAAAAAACTGTTGGAATTTACTTTGTAATGTTCAAAACATTTTTTTAAATTGCAAAATTTGACATCTGGCAATATAAAAAACTATAAATTTACATCTGGTGAAGTTTAAAAAATATTTTAGGTGCTTATTCAGAATGGCACGTAATGCAATAAACAAAAATGCTGAAAAACTTTTATTGCGCACGTACTTGTCATGAAATGAAGGTTTTTATATTCCAAAAATCACAAAAAAATCATCCAATTTTTTTTTTCTTTTTTTTTTTTGCGAAAAACAAATTTGATGTTTTTTTACTGATATGTGAAGGCCAAAGCCATTTTAATATTCTTCAAATTTTTTTTTTTTTTTTTTAACTAAATGACTTTTCTAAAATAATGTTTTCATTATTTTAAAATTTTATTTTCTGAAAAAAAAAAATGAAGGTTTTTATATTCCAAAAATCACAAAAAAAATCATCCAATTTTTTTTTTCTTTTTTTTTCTTTTTTTTCTTTTTCTTTTTTTTTCTTTTTTTTCTTTTTCTTTTTTTTTCTTTTTTTTTCTTTTTTTTTCTTTTTTTTTCTTTTTTTTTCTTTTTTTTCTTTTTTTTTTTTGCGAAAAACAAATTTGATGTTTTTTTACTGATATCTGAAGGCCAAAGCCATTTTAATATTCTTCAAATTTTTTTTTTTTAACTAAATGACTTTTCTAAAATAATGTTTTTATTATTTTAAAATTCTATTTTCTAAAAAAAAAATAAAAATAAATAAATAAAAAGATACACGTTATGTTAATAAATTATTGTTTGGTTTTAATTCTTACATTTCAGTTGTCTTTCCGACATACAAAAACAAAAAAGAAGAATGTTAAAATTAAAGTCAGTTGCCTCCCTTGATTCTTTAATTATGATTTTTGAATATTTCATCTTCGTTTCGTGACTTGTACGTATGTTATACAGACTTTTTTTTATATTTTCTTTACTTTTAATTGTTGCTGTAAGTGCCAATCAGAATGAACACCATATTTTATCATAGAGCTGAATGAAATTTGAACACCTCTGATAGAGAGAGAAAACCTTGAATAACAACATAGGTTTAACATTAACAAAAAAAAACAACTAAGAATTGTCCTAGTGACATATTGCCGAGTGGTCCTAGACGTTGTATCAAAGTTTACAGTTACTCAAAGGTGCTGAGTTCAATCCTGAATGAAGGCAGTGAAAAGTAACATTCAGTAACAATTGCATTCAGCTCTATTCAAAACAGAGAATCAGCAACTATGTCCCAGAGCCTAGCTGGAATCCGAACACGGTACCCCCGTAATAATAATAATGGGTTGGGTTCAAGACTCCTAACAAACTGTTCCCCAGTTCGATACAAAACACCTGATGAAGGCCAGAGGGCAAAACGGCCGAAACGTTGTAACTAAACACCTCATCTCAAAAATACAGACAATTACTACAATATTTTATATTTGGTGATGTCTATAAAAAACTGTAAAAATTTACAACTTTTATTTTCTGTAGACGTTTATTTGTTGTTTTTTTTTTGTTTGTTTTTTTTTGTATCTTGGTTTGATACCATGTATCTTGGTAAGAAGAAGAACCTCTATATTGCATTTATTGCTTTGGCAAAACCGTTTCACAAAATGCAAGGTTGTTTAGAAGCAAACGCATATTTGGTGAAAGTAGTTCAATGTTCCGAAATGCTTCATCTCGTGATGGAATTAACAATGTCGAACTGAGTACTTTTGTGTCGTTATTCAATAACATTAGAAATTGTACTTTTTAAGCCAAATTAATTGATTATTAATTAATAATTAAATAATTAATGTTGAATACAGTTTATGTGGATTTTTATATAGATTAGCATATTCTGGATCTTTGAGCGATGTTGATGCAGTACCTGGGTATGTCAATTGCCATCTTTATTTAACTTCTACCGATTTATAGCTAATATGAAGAAAATATTTTTAACATTTTATGGAAAAAAAAATCTGTTACTTAGTTACTTACTCTCTCGTACAAATACTAAGATGAATGTATTGTTTTTATTGAGAAACAACATTAGAAATTATATTTCTAAACAAAAAAAACAACAAAAAAAAATTGCAATATCAAATACAATTTGTACTTTTTTTGTTGTTGTTTTTTTTTTTTTTTTTTTTTTTGTGGATTACCAAAAGAAAAGATCACTTTTTTACTGTTATGTTATATTTTTAAACTAGCGGGACCTGTGGAAATTCCACAGTGAACTCATTCATATGTAATGTATTGATGTTGGCATTCTGTAAATTTACAGTGAAAATGAAGACGCCTTGATATTATTGTAGCTTTTTTGTTAAAACTGCAAAAGTATTTATTTAAGCTAGTAGGGACGACCGGCGTAGCCCAGTCATAAAATATGATATTTCAATTTTTGCAGATTTCGTATATATTATTATAGAGTTAATGTTCTATCGATTTTTATGTGTTATAAAGTTGTGATTTCAAAAATAAAAAGTATATCCATATGAATTGGGGGCATGAGCTTGAATTGAAACCAAAACTCATAAAATATATATATACATATATATACATATATATATATATATATATATCCTCATATAATTTCAACAAAATAAATAAGAAAAAAGTACATATGTATATGAATAACGTTTTAATGTGTGTGCATATATATATATATATATATACATAGAATAATCCAACATTTCCACATGCACATTTATAGTTTCGGCCCAGAATTGGAAAGATTTCAAGATTTTTTCCTTTTTCACTCGCATGCGGTCTGTAATCATTTTCTTCTACATTTTTCCTCCGAAATCCTGATGATGTCCCCTGAAATAGGGACGAAACGTTGATTACTATTTTATTAATTCTCGGTTTTCCTTCTCAAATAACATATATATATATATATCAAAATAAAATGAAAGCACCCCTACCCTTATTTCAGAAGAGCTGGTTCTCCTCACACATACACATTAGTAACGACCTAGGATCACAGTCACCTTCCTAGGGAAGCAAATAACCTCATAATACTATAAAACAGTACACACATTTTCAAACCAATAAAAGAAAACACACACACACACACACACACACATCCTACCCTAAAGGAAAAGAAAAAACAGAAAGAGAGAGTGAGAGAGAGAAACACAACACAGGAGTGACCACAGCCGAGGCCGCCGAGATATATTATATCCCGGCGGCCTCGCCACAGCCCAATAAAAGAGTAATAAAAATTGAACATTCCAATGAATAGTAGACACTTACACGTTTCCACCTCTTGAAAACATTTCAAATGAACTACTAAAATGCTATTTTTACATCTCCAACACATTTTGAAAATAATTTCTGAAGATGAGGCTTCACAGAACATCTGAAACGCGTTAAAAACGATTTCAATGATTTAAAAACATTATTACAATGATCTAAACATAATTCTCAATGAAAAACCAAGACACGGAATAATAAAATAATGTTAAAAAATACACATTGTTGGTGACTACCCCCTTATTTAAATATATATATATATATATATATTTATAAATAAAACTTGAGTTCCTTCAGCTATAATCAAAACTGAAACTAAAACTTAGGAAGAATTCTTGGTAAAATTATTTATACAGAAAATAGATGACTTCAGTGTCAAATGTCAAAACTCATGAAGAAAAAGAATATATATATATATATATATATATATATATACAATCGGTAGAAGCTAAATAAAGATGACATAGCCAGGTACTGCACCAACATCGTTCAAGGATCCAGTATATATATGAGTTCCTTCGGCTCTAATCGAAACCAAAACCACGAAACTAAAACTTAGGAAGAATTCTTGGTAAAATTATTACAAGGAATGGTTGGTTATAACAAACGACAGTTACTCAGAAGAAAAGAGAAAATAACACATATGCTATTATATTAATACATAGATTATATTATATTATATTATATTAATACATAGATGATATTATATTAATACATAGATTATATCATATTAATACATAGATTATATTATATTATATTATATTAATACATAGATGATATTATATTAATACATAGATTATATTATATTAATACATAGATTATATTATATTATATTAATACATAGATTATATTATATTATATCATATTAATACATAGATTATATATTATATTAATACGTATATTATATATTATATTAATACGTAGATTATATATCATATTAATACATAGATTATATTATATTAATACGTAGATTATATATTATATTATATTAATACATAGATTATATTATATTATATTAATACATAGATTATATATTATATTAATACATAGATTATATTATATTATATTAATACATAGATTATATTATATTAATACGTAGATTATATATTATATTAATACATAGATTATATTATATTATATTAATACATAGATTATATTATATTAATACATAGATTATATTATATTATATTAATACATAGATTATATTATATTATATTAATACATAGATTATATTATATTAATACATAGATTATATTATATTATATTAATACATATATTATATTAATACGTAGATTATATATTATATTATATTAATACATAGATTATATATTATATTATATTAATACATAGATTATATTATATTAATACATAGATTATATATTATATTAATACGTAGATTATATATTATATTAATACATAGATTATATTATATTAATACGTAGATTATATATTATATTATATTAATACATAGATTATATTATATTATATTAATACATAGATTATATTATATTATATTAATACATAGATTATATTATATTAATACATAGATTATATTATATTAATACATAGATTATATTATATTATATTAATACATAGATTATATTATATTAATACATAGATTATATTATATTATATTAATACATAGATTATATTATATTAATACATAGATTATATTATATTATATTAATACATAGATTATATTATATTATATTAATACATAGATTATATTATATTAATACATAGATTATATTATATTAATACATAGATTATATTAATACATAGATTATAATATATTAATACATAGATTATATTATATTATATTAATACATAGATTATATTATATTATATTAATACATAGATTATATTATATTATATTAATACATAGATTATATTATATTAATACATAGATTATATTATATTATATTCATACATAGATTATATTATATTAATACATAGATTATATTATATTAATACATAGATTATATTATATTATATTAATACATAGATTATATTATATTAATACATAGATTATATTATATTAATACATAGATTATATTATATTAATACATAGATTATATTATATTAATACATAGATTATATTATATTAATACATAGATTATATTATATTAATACATAGATTATATTATATTATATTATATTAATACATAGATTATATTATATTATATTAATACATAGATTATATTATATTAATACATAGATTATATTATATTATATTAATACATAGATTATATTATATTATATTAATACATAGATTATATTATATTATATTAATACATAGATTATATTATATTATATTAATACATAGATTATATTATATTATATTAATACATAGATTATATTATATTATATTATATTAATACATAGATTATATTATATTAATACATAGATTATATTATATTAATACATAGATTATATTATATTATATTAATACATAGATTATATTATATTAATACATAGATTATATTATATTAATACATAGATTATATTATATTATATTAATACATAGATTATATTATATTATATTAATACATAGATTATATTATATTATATTAATACATAGATTATATTATATTATATTAATACATAGATTATATTATATTAATACATAGATTATATTATATTAATACATAGATTATATTATATTAATACATAGATTATATTATATTATATTAATACATAGATTATATTATATTATATTAATACATAGATTATATTATATTATATTAATACATAGATTATATTATATTATATTATATTAATACATAGATTATATTATATTAATACATAGATTATATTATATTAATACATAGATTATATTATATTATATTAATACATAGATTATATTATATTATATTATATTAATACATAGATTATATTATATTATATTAATACATAGATTATATTATATTATATTAATACATAGATTATATTATATATTAATACATAGATTATATTATATTAATACATAGATTATATTATATTATATTAATACATAGATTATATTATATTAATACATAGATTATATTATATTAATACATAGATTATATTATATTATATTAATACATAGATTATATTATATTATATTAATACATAGATTATATTATATTATATTAATACATAGATTATATTATATTAATACATAGATTATATTATATTATATTAATACATAGATTATATTATATTAATACATAGATTATATTATATTAATACATAGATTATATTATATTAATACATAGATTATATTATATTATATTAATACATAGATTATATTATATTATATTAATACATAGATTATATTATATTAATACATAGATTATATTATATTATATTATATTAATACATAGATTATATTATATTAATACATAGATTATATTATATTATATTAATACATAGATTATATTATATTATATTAATACATAGATTATATTATATTATATTATATTAATACATAGATTATATTATATTATATTAATACATAGATTATATTATATTATATTAATACATAGATTATATTATATTATATTAATACATAGAGTATATTATATTATATTAATACATAGATTATATTATATTAATACATAGATTATATTATATTATATTAATACATAGATTATATTATATTAATACATAGATTATATTATATTATATTAATACATAGATTATATTATATTATATTAATACATAGATTATATTATATTATATTAATACATAGATTATATTATATTATATTAATACATAGATTATATTATATTATATTAATACATAGATTATATTATATTATATTAATACATAGATTATATTATATTATATTAATACATAGATTATATTATATTATATTAATACATAGATTATATTATATTAATACATAGATTATATTATATTAATACATAGATTATATTATATTAATACATAGATTATATTATATTAATACATAGATTATATTATATTAATACATAGATTATATTATATTAATACATAGATTATATTATATTAATACATAGATTATATTATATTAATACATAGATTATATTATATTAATACATAGATTATATTATATTAATACATAGATTATATTATATTAATACATAGATTATATTATATTAATACATAGATTATATTATATTAATACATAGATTATATTATATTAATACATAGATTATATTATATTAATACATAGATTATATTATATTAATACATAGATTATATTATAATATATCATATTAATACATAGATTATATTATATTAATACATAGATTATATTATATTAATACATAGATTATATTATATTATATCATATTAATACATAGATTATATTATATTAATACATAGATTATATTATATTAATACATAGATTATATTATATTATATCATATTAATACATAGATTATATTATATTAATACATAGGTTATATTATATTAATACATAGATTATATTATATTATATCATATTAATACATAGATTATATATTATATTAATACAAAGATTATATATTATATTAATGCATAGATTATATTATATTAATACGTAGATTATATTATATCATATTAATACATAGATTATATTATATTGATACATAGATTATATTATATTTATACATAGATTATATTATATTAATACATAGATTATATTATATTATATCATATTAATACATAGATTATATATTTTATTAATACATAGATTATATATTATATTAATACATAGATTATATTATATTAATACGTAGATTATATTATATCATATTAATACATAGATTATATTATATTGATACATAGATTATATTATATTGATACATAGATTATATTATATTAATACATAGATTATATTATATTAATACATAGATTATATTATATTAATACATAGATTATATTATATTAATACATAGATTATATTATATCATATTAATACATAGATTATATTATATCATATTAATACATAGATTATATTATATCATATTAATACATAGATTATATTATATTAATACATAGATTATATTATATTGATACATAGATTATATCATATTAATACATAGATTATATTATATTAATACATAGATTATATTATATTAATACATAGATTATATTATATTAATACATAGATTATATTATATTAATACATAGATTATATTATATTATATCATATTAATACATAGATTATATTATATTAATACATAGATTATATTATATTATATCATATTAATACATAGATTATATTATATTAATACATAGATTATATTATATTATATTATATTAATACATAGATTATATTATATTAATACATAGATTATATTATATTAATACATAGATTATATTATATTATATCATATTAATACATAGATTATATTATATTAATACATAGATTATATCATATTAATACATAGATTATATTATATTATATCATATTAATACATAGATTATATTATATTAATACATAGATTATATTATATTAATACATAGATTATATTATATTATATCATATTAATACATAGATTATATATTATATTAATACATAGATTATATCATATTAATACATAGATTATATTATATTATATTAATACATAGATTATATTATATTATATCATATTAATACATAGATTATATTATATTAATACATAGATTATATTATATTATATTAATACATAGATTATATATTAATACATAGATTATATTATATTATATTAATACATATATTATATCATTAATACATAGATTATATCATATTGATACATAGATTATATTATATTATATCATATTGATACATAGATTATATTATATTAATACATAGATGATATTATATTATATCATATTAATACATAGATTATATCATATCAATACATAGATTATATATTAATACATATATTATATCATTAATACATAGATTATATTATATCATATTAATGCATAGATGATATTATATTATATCATATTAATGCATAGATTATTTAGAAAACATTTAAAAAATCCTTTACACTTACATGAGATTCAAACTCGTCGTGAAAACTATTTCCTTAGTAATGTGCACTCTGCCTATTCATTTGTTTTGTCAACGAATTACACGTTTCTATTTTGCTTATAAAACAAACTCCCAAAAACATCGATCATGCAGTGTGCTGATCTATGGAAGTGAAATCTGGTCAATTGAGGATATGTGTTGCATGGAGAGAAATGATATGAGAATAATAGGATGTGAAATGTGAATTTTATAGATAGGCTTCAATTTGACGAGTTCAGAAGAAGATTGAACCTGGACAGTATATGAATATGTGTACGAAATGGTAGGCTTTGATGGTATGGTCACATTTAAAGAATTCTTATGTCAGTATATGTCAAAGAGTTGAGTCAGCAGGTTCGGTTGACAAAGGTAGTCCAAGGAAAACATAGGAGGATGTGATAAGAATGGACGAGAGAAGGAGTGATCAATAAAGACCTGGCCAGAAATAGGCTAATTTGGAAGTCAAATTGTACATTTAACCTGGCCAGAGAGGATTAAGGACATGCGTTGCATGGAGAGAAATAATACAATGGATTCATATTGGGTGTCTTAAAGAAAAGCTTAGATCTGATGACCTCAGAGGAAGAACTTTGGACAGTATATGAAGATGTGTGTGTAAAACCTGGGGGTGCTTGAACTTGATGTGATGCTTTGTAATAAAATGAAACGGAAAACAAAAAAAGTTTATATGGAGAAACTCAAACTCCTGAAATCGTGACTAAATGGTAGGAATCCGTTCACAGACATCAATTCACGCTGTAATTCGATACAGCGCAGCTTTTGTAGGATGGACACAGAAGGAAATATAACAACTAGATAAAGATACACAATAACTATTAGTCAAGCGTGGATCACTTCACCTAAATTCTGATGTGTTTAAGCTGTGCATCACGAGTAAAAAAAAAAAGGAAGAGAGATTGAAGAAGAATTACAATTGAAGAATGTGTCGGAGAGAGCTTAGAAGTGTGAATTACTATGTGGCTAACAGTCATGAAGTGTTACTCGCAGCACTGACAAAAGTGGAAGAATTAGATGAAGAATCATTGGGCGATGAGCAGAAGTACAAGGAAAGAATTGAAACAGAAAAAATGAAACTTCATGGTTAGTTTGAGCGAGATACTAAAGCACAAAAATGTCAGGACACGTGGAATTTTATGTGAAAAGGTGACTTGAAAAGAGAAACAGAAAAATCTTATATTTGCAGCTCAGGAGCAGACACTAAATACAAATGCAATAAATAAAAACATCTACAGAAACAATTGTTCTGATAAGTGCAGGTTGTGTGGTGTAACTCTTGAAACGGTGTCACACATTGAAAGCGCGTGATCCACACTTGCTCAAAAAGAGTACAAACATTGCGATGACAAAGTATATGCAAATCTGCATTGGAGTTTATGTCAAAAGTTTGGAATCCAAGTGACGGACAAGTGGTTCCAATATCACCCAGAAGGGGTAGTGGAAAATGAGGACGTTAAGATTCTCTTGGATTTCATGATTCAATGTGACCGAGAGATAACTCACAGGAAACCGGATATTGTAGTTGTGACCAAAAAGACCAATGAATGCCAAATTATTGATGTGGTTTTCCCAAGCGACATCAACTTAGCATTGATTGAGATTGTCGGACTGACTTCCTCATCTTGGTTGTTATAGTCACAATGTTTCGGCCGTTTTTGCCCTCCGGCCTTCATCAGGTGTTTTGTCCTAGTGACATATTGCCGAGTGGTCCTAGACGTTGTATCAAAGTTTACAGTTACCCAAAGGTGCTGAGTTCAATCCTGAATGAAGGCAGTGAAAAGTAACATTCGAAACAGAGAATCAGCAACTATGTCCCAGAGCCTAGCTGGAGTCCGAACACGGTACCCCCGTAATAATAAAAAAAAGGTTGGGTTCGAGACTCCTAACAAACGGTTCCCCAGTTCGATACAAAACACCTGATGAAGGCCGGAGGGCAAAACGGCCGAAACGTTGTGACTATAACAACCAAGATGAGGAAGTCAGTCCGACAATCTCAATCAATGAAAACACCTCATCTCAAAAATACAGACAATTACTATCAACTTAACAGGCAGAAAGAATTAGTAACTATGGAATTATCAAAGAATTTGGATAGAGATTGTTAGGTTGTGGAACAAGAAAATTTCCATCGTGCCAATCATCATATGTACGTTTAGCTCAATTTCAGATGATTTTCAGAAACAGTTGAACTCTTTGGAAATCAAATACAACATCACTGTATTCCAGAAGTTGATCCTGCTTGGCACAACAAACATCCGATGCCAAGTGCTTTCCATCTAATTGACCTTTTGAATATGCTCACTATTTTAGATGTAAAAACCTGCTCTTGAGTGAAAAATTAATCGGTATAAAGCTGACGAACGAACGAAGTTGACAGAAAGAAAGAAAAAAGAATCAAGAGACAATAACTTGTCTGCCTTTCCAAATTATCTGCCCTTTTTTTTTTTATAAAATAAAATCTGTGTGAATTATCTCCCTTGTTTTGTCATCTTCCCACACCATTTTAAGCCGCGGTCGAATTCGTCAGGATTTAAATTGATTCGATCACTTAAATATAAAAAAAACAAAGAACTCAGCAATCAACGAAAATATTGACTGAAGCTAAAAACTATTGCCGAAGTTTTTCAGGTAACTTTTTCGGTTTTCAAAATTATTTTTATTCGTTCCAAACCGATTTTCACGTTTTTGCATCGACACGCCTTTTTCTTCGGTTTCTTTTAAACAAAGTCTTTTTTTTTCTTTTTTTTGTGGATTTGTTTTAATAATTTCGCTCGCACCACGTATTTTAATCCTACATCTTTTTCTGTTTAATATTTGCCGAAATTCTATTTTATTTAAAATTATCGAACTATGAAAAAAAAAAATGGAATTTTATAAATTCACGTTGACATCAATTTTGATGTTTTGAAAGAAAAAGTAGTCGCAGGTTTGAACGATGTCGATTTTTAACAATTAAAAAAAAAACAAAAAAACTTTATTTAAAAGATTCGTTTGAATGTTTATAAAATCATTTATTTTTAATTTTATTAAAAAAAACAAAAAAACGTTTAAACAAATTAATATCAAATGTGTTTTCCCTTTTTGATGAACCGGGTTGAAATGAATGTTGGTTTTGTTGCGATTCGTTCAAAATGCCGGCTCCAATCTAAGAAACGTGACATTCCATACTTTGTCTTTTTTCCCCCGTCCTCAGCCAGTGAAGAAGAAATCCTTCTAGACCAAGGCAATTTTAATTTTTGGTTTCAATCCAGAGTCTCCCCCACCACTTTTTTTTTTTTTTTTTTGTAAATTAGAGGCGGATGCACGAGTGAGGGCCCACATTATTTTCAACCTCCTCGTAATCAACTTCTTAAAGGTAAGTCTTCGGGTGGCCTCCAGTGCACTTTCAAATTTTCCGCAAATAAGTAGTTTTCTGAATATTAAGCAATCTAATTCGGCTGGTGTACACGAGTGAGAGGACCCCCCCCCCCAAAGCGAAATACGCATCGGCTCCGATGTTGTTGAAAATCACCCCTTCTTCTCAGGTACATGAAAAATAATGGACAGTCAACTATTCCCCCACTATCAAACGATCATGAGGTTGCTTGCACGGCAACTGACAAGGCTAATCTGCTTGCCAGTCGGTTTGCCTCAAACTCCACACTGAACTCGGTACACCAACACCACACCACACCAGTGGCACACCACTCACTCCCTGATTTTCCTCTGCGAACAGACGCCTCACTAGACGATTTGAAAATCACCCCTTCTCAGGTACATGCTATTATAAAAAACCTAGACACCTCAAAAGCATGTGGACCAGATCTCATCCCGGCTGTGCTATTAAAAAAATGCTCTGCCGAGGTTGCTCCAGTTCTGTCCAAACTTTACAATAAATGCCTTAACGAATCTTGTTTTCCCGACTGCTGGAAAACCGCCTCTGTGGTACCAGTCTTCAAGAATTCTGGTGAAAGAACTGACCCACTAAATTATCGCCCCATTAGCCTCCTCCCGCTTTTCGCCAAAATATTTGAGTCCTTAGTTAATCAAGCCCTAGTCCAGCACCTAACAGCTGCTAAACTCCTGACTGACAAACAATATGGATTCAGGCAAGCCCGTTCAACAGCAGATATCTTAACTGTAGTTTCTGAACGTATATACCGTTCATTGGATAAAACAGGGGAGGGTAGAGCGGTGACCCTCGATATATCTAAGGCTTTTGACAGGGTATGGCACGATGGTCTTCTAAGGAAAATTAGATCATATGGAATCACTGGAAGAACCTTCTTAAGTAATAGAAAAATCAAAGTTGTCCTCCTCGACGGTCGTACATCCAAACAATACGACATAAATGCGGGAGTACCCCAGGGGTCTATCCTTGGACCTCTATTATTCCTGATATTCATAAACGACCTCCCTGATAAAATTGTTTCGGAGATAGGTATATTTGCCGATGACACCACTCTCTATAACAGATATGAGGGGAAAACAAATGAACACATATCCAAGGAAATGGCAGAAACACTAGAGGATGACCTCCAATCCGTAGTGGAATGGGGACAAAAATGGTTGGTCACATTCAATGCTGCTAAGACTAAGCTTGTTTCCTTCAATAACTACAAGAAACCTTCTTTACCACCAATAGCAATGGCCAAGAACACATTACCTGAAAGTACTTCTTTTAAACTCGGCCTAACGTTTACAGGGAATATGAACTGGAATAGATACATTGAGAGCATTGCCAAGGCTGCTGCAAGGAAGGTTGGCTCCCTCTACCGTGCTAGAAAACTACTTACGCCTGACAGTATCCTATACCTCTATAAGGCAACCATTCGCCCATGTATGGAGTACTGTTGTCACATCTGGGCTGGTGCATCTGCTTCTTGTCTCTCGCTCCTGGACAGGGTTCAAAAGAGAGTCGCCAACCTGATAGGTCCTGAACTGTCGTCTAGGCTTCAGCCTCTGTCCCATCGACGAGATGTTGCATCCCTCTGCCTGTTCTACAAATACTTCAATGGTGAATGCTCTGACGAACTGCAAACACTTGTACCTCCCCGACGTAACTACCCCCGACAAACTACTAAGTCTCATCCCTTTACAGTAGAGATCCCTAGGTGCAAGAAAGCCTTTTACTCCAATAGTTTCTTCCCCAGAACTGCGGGTCTTTGGAACTCCCTTCCGGGATTCTGCTTTCCCAACTGCAACGATATGCAGAAGTTCAAGTGTAATGTCAACAAACATCTTTCTACTCATCTCCCTTCATAATGACCCCGCTAATTAAGTCCCTGATAGTAGCCCCCTGCTTCAAAGTGCCTTGTTTGGGGTGAAAATTGAATAAAAAAAAACAAAACAAAAAAAAAACGTAGCACATTCCAGGGAGCATTCATTAATTAATTAAGGTCGTTCCAGTTCTCTTCAACGAATGCCTTAACGAATCTTGCTTTCCTAACTGCTGGAAAACTGCTTCTGTGGTAACAGTTTTCAAGAATTCTGGCGAAAGAACTGACCCATTAAATTATCGCCCCATTAGTCTTCTGTTTTTGCAAAATTGAGTCAGTGATGGACTAGGGTTTATTAATTACGGACTCATCACCTTACAGCTGCTAAACCTCTGACCGACAATCACTATGGATTTAGGCATGTTCGTTCCACATCAGATATCCTAACTGTAATCTCTGAACATTAGGCACCGCCAAAAATGGCCGCAAAATCAAGTTGTTGTTGTTTTTTAAAACTAAATCACATTTATTAAAATCCATTATTTCTGAGTAACTTTTTTTTTCCAGAAATATAAAACCCTGAATTTTATCATATAGAAAACAGAATAATGTAAAACTTTTTCTACTATTTTTAATTCAATTTTAAATGTTAAATTTTCCCAAAAAGTTAACAATTGATATTTTTGTCTTGCACAAAAAACGTACATAAATATTTAAAAAAAAAGGTTTTTGAAATAAGTAATTTATTTATTTATTGTCTAAGATTTAGGATGATTTTCTAAGAGAATATGCAAAAATATTATAATATAAGTACCTGAATTTCAAATAATTCCACTTATTCATATAGCTAACCAGATATTTCGCGTCGATGTAGAGTCTAGATCGACTCTGTTTATGTTTGCGTTTTATAAGAAGAAAACTATGGAAGACCAAACAGGCCAAAAAAACTTATTTTTCAGTGACGAAAATTTCAATGTATTATTAAGCTGAGGCTGGCCAGTACCAGATGGGTGACCATTTGTATGAGTTTGGTTTTTAATGTGTATGTGTGTGGGGGCCAGGCTCCCCAAAATGGGAGGGGTGCAATTTAAAGCAGAATAAAAAAAAATTATTTCAGCGCGTTTGGTCCACCGTAGTCGAAAGGCAGCAAACGTTTTCAAACGGGATCGAAAAAAATAATGCTATTTTTAACACAAAGGGCACAATATTTATCAAATTTTTTTTTTGTATCGATTATTCAAAGCATGCCCTGTTTAATAATGGTCATGCATTATTCGGCTCGCTAAAAAAAAATTGTTAATTTATTTATCAAAAATTTTAAAATGGCTTTTTTCGTATAAATATTAAAAAAATTTTTTTTTTGTTTTGTTTAACTTAAATTAATTATTTTACTTAACATATTCACCGAATTTCACACTTCAAAACTCAAAAGCGGGATAATTAAACACAATCGAAGTTCTGATATTCAGACGTCAAAATAAGGTATGCAAACAATTTTTTTTTTTTTTTAATCTATAATTCTGTCCCTTACAACAACACAATATGTTTTGTTCAGTTTCAGATGATTATTTTAAGCATATTTGTTCCCACTTCAAAACAAGGGGGGGTTTTGTAAGCAAAAAAATATATATATATAAATATCGTTTATAAAAAATAAGTACACTGTTATAAAGTTCATTCTTCTCCTAATAATCGCTGAAAATTTCGTATTGATGGGATAATTACCTGATTTTTGGTAGATTTTTAAAAAGACGGTCCGTCAAACAGTACTGACCTGCCCCCCCAGTTTTGGCGGTGCCTACTGAACATATATACTGTTCACTGGACAAAGCAGGGGAAGGTAGAGCAGTAGCCCTTGATATATCTAAGGCTTTTGATAGGGTTTGGCACGATGGTCTTCTAAGGAAAATTAGATCATATGGCATCACTGGAAGAATACATAATGTAATTAAATCCTTCTTCAGAGAAAAATCCAGGTTGTCCTCGACAGTCATACATCTAAACAATACAATATAAATGCGGGAGTAACTCCAGGATCTATCCTTGGACATCTATTATTCCTAATATTCATAAATGGCCTCCCTGATTATTTCTGAGGTGGGTATATATGCTGATGACACCACTCTCTATAACAGACACGACAGGAAAACAAATGAACACATATCTAAAGAAATGGCAGAAACACTAGAGGATGACATCCAATCTGTAGTGGAATGAGGACAAAAATGGTTGGTCACATTCAATGCTGCTAAGACTAAGCTTGTTTCCTTCAATAATTACAATAAACCTTCTTTACCACCAATAGCAATGGCTAAGAACACATTACCCAAAAGTACTTCCTTTAAACTCCTCAGCCTAACGTTCACAGGGAACATGAACTGGAACAGATACATTGAGAGCATTGCCAAGGCTGCTGCAAAGAAGGTGGACTCCCTCTACCGTGCTAGAAAGCTGCTTACGCCTGAAAGCATACTGTACCTCTATAAGGCCACCATTCACCCATGTATGGAGTACTGTTGCCACATTCTGGCAGGTGCATTTGCTACTTGTCTCTCAATCCTGGACAAGGTTCAAAAGAGAGTCGCCAACCTGATAGGTCCTGAACTGTCATCTAGGCTTCAGCCTCTGTCCCATCGACGAAATATTGCATCCCTCTGCCTGTTCTACAAGTACTTTAATGGTGAATGTTCTGACGAACTCTAAGCACTTGAGCAGTTCAGTACCTATCAGGTTGACAACTCTTTGGAACCCTGTTCAGAAGTGAGAGACTAGTAGCAGATGCACCTGCCAGAATGTGGCAACGATTTCTTTTCCATTATTTATTTATATTGTTACGACCCGGAATGTCTAGGGGTAAAAGTCGTAACACAAAATATAAAAAATTATTTAAAAGAAATTAGTTTTCCCGGGTTTTTAGATACGGGAGGGATATATCCATTTTCTCGAAAGACATTTCTAAACACAAGACAGGAAAAACACATCCAAATAACAATACCGAGGCCGATGGAAAAATTAACACAATTTTATTTACATATATAAAAATATATTGTAACGAAAGTAAAAGAGAATATGTAACTGGATGAACAAACAAACTTGAAATAGATTCGAGAGAGAATTTCTGCGCAAAAGAAATAAGCAGTTCACATCCTGTCGTCTGCTTTTAACTCCAAAATGGAAGGACATCCTGTTTGTGTTTTTGTTTTTCATATATGAGAGAGAGATATAGAGATAGAAAAATAAACAATCGATTCACTCAGCGCCGGGTTTTAAATATTTCTGTCGCATTCCTTTCTTTTGAAACAATTTCATTCCTTCGTCCATGGGATACATCGTCATTTCTCATTATCGCCTTTTTTTTCGTTTTCTCTGTCGTCAAAATATATCGTTCATTTCTTCGTCGCCATCAGCGTTACAAACGCCGTCACCATCGCCAACACTGTCGCTTCCCTAACCTTCCTCCTCGGCTGCTATATCGTCACTGACTCGCCACCCTGCGCCGCTCCTTTCCCTTTCTCTAATGGTATACCTTTCTCTCTCTCTTTGGCGTCCTCTCTCTCACTGTATGTACCTACATCTCTCTCGCGTCACTCGCTCAATAATACGCGAGGCGGATGCCTGCGGCTTTTCCTCTCTCTAGTTTCATATCTTCTCTCTCCCCCTCTCTCTTTCTTTACAGTTTATAGGTGTCCCCTCGCTGTATTTTCATATGTTCTCTCTCTCTCTCTCTCTTTTTCTTTTTCCGGATGTTTACAAATTCACTGAGAGCAGCCGACAATATAAAGCACGATAAAACAGAATTTTCTCTGTCGACTTTTTTTTTTTATAATATTAAAAGTAATTATTGTCTCAAATTATATATTTTTTTCACATATTTGTAACAATATATGTATATATATATATAGTAAAGATTTAGAAGGCTGTCACAATGTGAGGAATGAAATATAGTCATTGTTGGTGAGAGTAGACGAGAACAAGTGGCGATTTACAAATCAATAAGTATATACATATATTTTATATATACATATATTTATTCAGTTGCATTGGTAAAATCTCTTACTTTTCAAATGGTGAACGTAACCGATCGATTCAAAGCATGCTAGATGATATACTTCCGCTCCACCATTTAAATGATCACAGATGCAATATTTTCATTTTTTAAATAAATATTTATTTAAAAAACGAAAATATTTAAAATGTCTAATTTTCAGCTTATAGTAAAGGTCTCATGAAGAATGTTTTGACAAGACATTCTTTTCTTTTTTCTTACTTGTTGTTCGACGTAGTCTCAAGTTGTCGAAGATAAAGGTTGTTTTGTCCTGTTATGTGAATAAAAATATCGCATGCCAGATGTTTTAAGTCATGTTTTGAATTTCATTTTCACTGTGATTCTTATTCCGATTAATTTTTACATATTTTATTCTATTTTTTTATTTATTTTATTTTATTTTTTGTTTTTAAACAATCTGCAACAACGACAAAAAAAATAGAGTAAAAAATTCAAAAAAAAAATGAATAAAATTTATATTAACTTAAGACAACAGATGGGTGACCAGTTGTATGAGTTTGGTTTTTAATGTGTATGTGTGTGGGGGCTAGACTATCCAAAATGGGAGGGGGGGGGGCAATTTAAAGCAGAATAAAAAAAATTATTTCAGCGCGTTTGGTCCACAGTAGTCGAAATGCGGCAAACGTTTCCAAACTTGATTGAAAAAATGATATTTTTAACACAAAGGGCACAATATTTATCAAATTTTTTTTTCTTTGTATCGATTCTTCAAAGCATGCCCTGTTTAGTAATGGTCATGCATTATTCGGCTCGCTAAAAAGAAATTGTTAATTTATTTTTTAAAATGGCTTTTTTCGTATAAATATTAAAAAAAAATTTTTTTTGTTTTGCTTAACTTAAATTAATTATTTTACTTAACATATTCACCGAATTTCACACTTCAAAACTCAAAAGCGGGATAATTAAACACAATCGAAGTTTTGATATTCAGACATCAAAATAAGGTATGCAAACAAGTTTTTTTTTTTTTATCTATAATCCTGTCCCTTACAACAACATAATGTTTTGTTCAGTTTCAGATGATTATTTTAAGCATATTTTAAGCATATTTGGAACCCCCTCAAAACAAGGGGGGTTTTGTAAGCAAAAATAAAATATATATATATATATATATAATTAAACACAATCGAAGTTCTGATATTCAGACGTCAAAATAAGGTATGCAAACAATTTTTTTTTTTTTTAATCTATAATTCTGTCCCTTACAACAACACAATATGTTTTGTTCAGTTTCAGATGATTATTTTAAGCATATTTGTTCCCACTTCAAAACAAGGGGGGGTTTTGTAAGCAAAAAAAAATATATATATAAATATTGTTTATGAAAAAT
Organism: Euprymna scolopes; assembly: GCF_053919585.1. Taxonomy (NCBI): domain Eukaryota; kingdom Metazoa; phylum Mollusca; class Cephalopoda; order Sepiida; family Sepiolidae; genus Euprymna; species Euprymna scolopes. Next base: position 170,770,374 of record NC_136488.1, on the reverse strand, counting down.
AAGTGTACTGTTATAAAGTTCATTCTTCTCTTAATAATCGCTGAAAACTTCGTATTGATTGGATAATTACCTGATTTTTGGTAGATTTTTAAAAAGACGGTCCGTCAAAAAGTACTTACCTGCCCCCCTCCCAGTTTTGGCGGTGCCTATGCAATACACTATGTTCGGAAATAAATAATATAATATATAATTGAAAATTCTTGAAGGTCTTTCATTTATTTTACATAGACCATTTCTATATTCCATAACTACGTTGTTACAGCCCATAAGCACAATCCTTTCATATATAAGCCCCCCCCCCTTTGGGTAGATGTATATCAGCCGCTACTAAAACGGCTAAAAAGCTGTAAAAGCAGTAGGCGAGTGTTTATTTAATTCGACATTTGTAAAGGTCATTTGCGAGTACTGATCCCATGGGCCGATAGATAGAACTGCTGACTTTCAATGCGGTGGGTGCAGGTTCAATCCCCGGTTAGGGAAAGGTGCTAGTCTAGCTGCACTGATGAGTCTGTGATACAAGGAAACAGTATTGCATGTGGATGACTAATATATATATATATATATATATATATATATGGCGATTAAGCTACACTGAATATTTTGCGTTTCATCCACTCTAGGACTCTTCAGGCTTATGCACATAAGTCTGAAGAGTCCTCAAGTGAATGAAAGGCAAAATATTCAGTGTAGCTTAATCGCCATATATATTTTATAACTTACTAACAAGCTCTACCTACGTATTGAGCACTTTTGAAGTAAATACTTAAAGTTTACGCATAAATTTATACTTTCGTATATTAATTTTATGTGAGTAAATGAAGTAGTTATATATATATATATATATATTATTTTTATTTTATTTTATTTTTTATTTTTTTATTTATTTTTTTATTCAATTTTCACCCCAAACAAGGCACAGTGCCACTTTGAAGCAGGGGGCTACTATTAGGGACTTAATTAGCGAGGTCATTATGAAGGGAGAAGAGTAGAAAGATGTTTGTTAACATTACACTTGAACTTCTGCATATCATTGAAGTTGGGAAAGCAGAATCCCGGAAGGGAGTTCCAAAGACCCGCAGTTCTGGGGAAGAAACTATTGGAGTAAAAGGCTTTCTTGCACCTAGGGATCTCTACTGTAAAGGGATGAGACTTAGTAGTTTGTCGGGTTTGTCGGGGGTAGTTACGTCGGGGAGGTACAAGTGTTTGCAGTTCGTCAGAGCATTCACCATTGAAGTATTTGTAGAACAGGCAGAGGGATGCAACATCTTGTCGATGGGACAGAGGCTGAAGCCTAGACGACAGTTCAGGACCTATCAGGTTGGCGACTCTCTTTTGAACCTTGTCCAGGAGCGAGAGACAAGAAGCAGATGCACCAGCCCAGATGTGACAACAGTACTCCATACATGGGCGAATGGTTGCCTTATAGAGGTATAGGATACTGTCAGGCGTAAGTAGTTTTCTAGCACGGTAGAGGGAGCCAACCTTCCTTGCAGCAGCCTTGGCAATGCTCTCAATGTATCTATTCCAGTTCATATTCCCTGTAAACGTTAGGCCGAGGAGTTTAAAAGAAGTACTTTCAGGCAATGTGTTCTTGGCCATTGCTATTGGTGGTAGAGAAGGTTTCTTGTAGTTATTGAAGGAAACAAGCTTAGTCTTAGCAGCATTGAATGTGACCAACCATTTTTGTCCCCATTCCACTACGGATTGGAGGTCATCCTCTAGTGTTTCTGCCATTTCTTTAGATATGTGTTCATTTGTTTTCCCCTCATATCTGTTATAGAGAGTGGTGTCATCGGCAAATATACCCATCTCCGAAACAATTTTATCAGGGAGGTCATTTATGAATATCAGGAATAATAGAGGTCCAAGGATAAACCCCTGAGGTACTCCCGCATTTATGTCATATTGTTTGGATGTACGACCGTCGAGGACAACTTTGATTTTTCTATTACTTAAGAAAGATTTAATTACATTATGAATTCTTTCAGTGATTCCATATGATCTAATTTTCCTTAGAAGACCATCGTGCCATACCCTGTCAAAAGCCTTAGATATATCAAGGGCCACCGCTCTACCCTCCCCTGTTTTATCCAATGAACGGTATATACGTTCAGAAACTACAGTTAAGATATCTGCTGTTGAACGGGCTTGCCTGAATCCATATTGTTTGTCAGTCAGGAGTTTAGCAGATGTTAGGTGCTGGACTAGGGCTTGATTAACTAAGGACTCAAATATTTTGGCGAAAAGCGGGAGGAGGCTAATGGGGCGATAATTTAGTGGGTCAGTTCTTTCACCAGAATTCTTGAAGACTGGTACCACAGAGGCGGTTTTCCAGCAGTTGGGAAAACAAGATTATATATATATATATATATATATATATATATATATATATATACACACACATGGTGTCCCAAAATAATCTGACACATTTGTAGGTAAAAAAAAAAAAAATTAAATAACAATTAAATAAAGAAATTTTTCTATTTTTATTTTTTAAATGTATTTAAAATACCATTTTATTTTAATTAGATCCAAATTCATTTATATTTCTGTATTTATGCAATTTTTAAAGAAATGTTCCCAAATCATTTGATTTCTTTGTGTGGTGATATTGGTTGACCCATGAGATCGACTGATCTAAACCACTGTGATTTTTTTTTTTTCAAAAGCATTCAACCATCGCTCTCGACCTCTTGAAGAATTAAAACAAGTTATTCGTTCTGAAATTGCTATTCCACCCGAAATGATCCATCGAGTTATTGAAAACTTCCGTGAACGTCTACAATCGTGTGTTAGCAATGATGAGAAACATTTGATCGATTTAATATGTAAGACTGAAAGATAATGGCATTCTACGTACATTTAAAAAATAAAAATAATATATTTTCTTTAATTCTTTTTTACCAATAAATGTGTGAAATCATTTTGGGACACTCTGTATATAATTTAGCTATGAGAGCTAATTTTTTTTTTTTTGATGGTGGAACGAGGTTACTTTTTGAGATGATTACTGATGACTTTATTACCTTGTCCGTCGGCGACTGATAAGACATTTAGTGAACAGTTGTTACTATTTTGGCCCCCCCCCCCCGATTTATCGGAGAGGGACCTATGTTTTCAGTGGCTTATGTGCGTCCATTAGTCCGGACTATTGCCAGATAACCGTCCATTAGTTTTTCCTGAAATTCTGCCACAAATTGTATTTTATTAAATAGATGTGCACAGTAAAAAAATTATTTTGCAAAAATTCCTGTTGCGTCCCCAGGGGCTCAAAAGAGGTAAAAAATGTCCCAAAATAGCCAAAAATGACACGCTTTTGCCCCATAACTTTTGATCCATCCATTAGATTTTTCTGAAACTTGGCCAAAATGTGGAGGCCATCGTTCTTAATATAAATTCACTATGAGTGACCCTGGCAAAATTCTGGTTCGCATCCCTCTGGGACTTTTAGGGCCCAAAAAAAAAAATGCATTTTTGGAACTTTTTTTTTTCATATTACTCAAAAACTTGATATGTATGTCTATATAGTGGTTTTCCATGGTACTGAATTCAAATATACATGTCTTACGGCATGAAACTGCACCATTTGTCCATTTCCACTGGGATTCAGCATTTCCAGGAGGTCAAATTGCAAAAAATGGCACTTTTTACCCCATAACTTTTGCCATTAGATTTTTCTGAAACGTGGCGAAAATGTGAAGGCAACGTTGGCCCTTCACACTTCTCACATTCATCATTTCTTCACTATTTTTTGTGGCGTCATCTCACATGCAGCACCAGAGGGGGACCACACATACGCCGCATAATGAAAAACAATTTTTCGGAGGATGTTATTCTACAAATGTATTTGAAATTATTTGAAGAAAAAAATATTGTTAAGGATTTTAATTTTTAATTTTTTCTTTTTCTGCAGGTGACACAACTACATCAAAATGTTCGAAGGTTGGGATTGGAATGAAATGTTGGCAAAGCTCGTGCGGTGGGCGGCCACAAGTCCGTGGGAATTTATCTATTATGTGCTGCTGTGTTTGTCGCCATTTTTCTTCATCAGTGCCATCCTCGCTTGGCAACTGGCCAAACAAATTGAACAGAAGGAGAAGAAGAAGAAAAAGGGCAGCAAAAAAGACACGAACATTGCAAAAACCCGAAGACAGAAAACGGATTGAAAAAAATTACTCGGGTGAAAACTAAATATTTGAAGAAATGCAAAAAAAAATGTTTGAATATAATTTCAAGCAAAAGTAAAAATGTTGTCTCCGTCATTTCAACGACTGAAAAAACAATTTGTTTTATTTCAATTCTTCCGACTACTGTTCTCATCTTGAATGGTCTTTTCACAACGTTTCGATGGAGGTAACATCCAACCTACCTCAAGCTTATCTTGTCAAACTTGTGAATCTGCACGGAATTTTGACCAGAATTTTTTATTTCATCCACGAGGGTAGCATCCTCTCATTTCATCCATGAGGGTAGCATCCTCTCATTTCATCAGCGATGACTGAAGTCTCAAGTAATTCTGCAATTTTGTTTTGAGTGTCGTCCATACCGAAGATTGAACCTTTAACCTCGAAGATTGTAACTAGGGCTATGATGACAAAAGAATATTCTTTTATTTTGACTTTCGAGTATATATCACTTAATATTGATTAACTTTGTCTAACTGTGTTGGATATATACTCGAGAGTCAAAACAATAAGAATATTCTCTTGTCATAGTCCTAATTGTAACTTTACAATATTACCAAGAGCTTTATCCACTATTCAGTTGTAATGTTACTCAGTGCAGACGACATGAAAAATACAATTGCGAATTACTTAGGACGTCTACCCAGTCATGGCTGACTGAACAAGAGCATGTTATCTCCGTGAATTAAATAAAGGATTCCGTTTGAAATTCTGTGCAGATTTTTCTATTGACAAGATATACCTGAAGAAGGTCGGAGGTTACATCGACCGAAACGTAGTGCAAATAACACTTAAGATGAGAACAATAGTCCGCAGAATACAAATAAGAAAAAAAAAATCAATCCTTATCTCAAAAATGCAGAAACGTAATTTTGAGTGCAACTATTTTGTAAATATGGTTTTGTGTCAACAAGTGTGAAACTTCTAAAAAAAATTTATACCTACATACATATATACATATATAAATACATACATATATAGATACTTACATACATATATAGATACTTACATATATATATAGATACATATATATATGCATATATATATACATACATATATAGATACTTACATACATATATAGATACTTACATACATATATAGATATATAGATACATATATATATATATAGATAGATACATATATATATATATATAGATATATAGATACATATAGATATATAGATACATATATATATATATAGATACTTACATACATATAGATACTTACATACATATAGATACATACATATATATATATATATATATATATATAATATATATAAGATACTTACATACATATATAGATACATACATATATATATATATATATATATACATACATACATAAATATATATACTTATTTTTTCTTTTATCTTGCCAAATGGTTCAGGTATTTTGACCATTTAACTGGTGACAGGTTGTTAAATGGCTTCTCCAACAGGCCACACAATTCTAAATAAAAATATTGGGTTTTTGGATTTATAAAATGGAATTTGTATTTGGTTCATGTTTTGGTATTGAAAAATATCGGTGCCATTCGTCATTGTAATCCAACACTGACAGAACTCTATCATCTTCATCTGACGCGAAGGTCTTTCGACGGATGAGATTCTTGTCGACAAAATTGAAGAAAATAAAAAAAAGAATGAAATGAAATAAAGAAATGAATTTTTGAATTGTTTTCTTTGCATTAGCTTTTACACCAAGATTTAGGGGAGGGTGTCATTCTTTTCCTAGGATTACTTCACCTTATAGTGTTCAGTGTTTAGCAAGGAGCCAACAAGTCCCCCTCCCCCTCTTTTATTTATTTATATACGAATGTGTGTGTGAGGACACTTCTCAACCTGTATACTCAACAAATATTCTTATAGTTTGAAAACACTTTCTGGAGATTTTGGCAAGCTGGCCTAATAGTTATCGTACTTGACTCACTGTCTTTAAGTTTTGGTTTCGATTTCAGCTCAAAAATTTTTTTTCTACTTACAAGAATTGAATTGTTTAGAAAAAATATTTTTTTTTTACTTACAAGAAGTGAATTATTTAGAAAAAAATTTTTTTTTTTTCTACTTACAAGAATTGAATTGTTTAGAAAAAATATTTTTTTTTTTACTTACAAGAAGTGAATTATTTAGAAAAAAATTTTTTTTTTTTCTACTTACAAGAATTGAATTGTTTAGAAAACATATTTTTTTTTTACTTACAAGAAGTGAATTATTTAGAATAAATTTTTTTTTTTTCTACTTACAAGAATTGAATTGTTTAGAAAAAAAATTTTTTCTACTTACAAGAAGTGAATTATTTAGAAAAAATTTTTTTTTTTTACTTACAAGAAGTGAATTATTTAGAAAAAAATTTTTTTTTACTTACAAGAAGTGAATTATTTAGAAAAAATTTTTTTTTTTTTTTTTTTAATTCATTTATTTTAAGGGAATTTAACGCTAGGTTTAATACTAGGCAATGCCGGGTACATCTTCTAGTATATATATATATATATATATATATATATATATAACTTTTTTTTTTTTTTTTTTTTTTTTTTTTTTCACTCCAAACAAGGCAAATTGCCACTTTGGTGTAGGGGGCTACTATCAGGGGCAACAACTACTGGGGTACTATGTAGGGATTTGGGCAGCAAGGTGTCGGTTCACGTTACACTTGAACTTCTGCACGTCAGTACTGTTGGGGGAAGCAGGGACCTGGAATGGAATTCCAGAGTCTAGCGGTTCTGGGGAAGAAACTATTGGAGTAAAAAGATCTTTTACATCTAGGGATCTCTACAGTGTGGGGGTGTGATTTAGCAGCCTGTCGGGTTTGTCGAGGGTTCTCACGTCGTGGGGGCACAAGTGATTGCAGTTCGTCAGAGCATTCACCACTAAAATACTTGTAGAAAAGGCAGAGGGATGCAACATCTCGTCGATGGGACAGAGGCTGAAGCTTAGATGCCAGTTCAGGGCCTATCAGGTTTGCGACTCTCTTTTGAACCTTGTCTAGGAGCGAGAGACTAGTAGCAGATGCACCAGCCCAAATGTGACAGCAATACTCCATACATGGGTGAATGGTGGCCTTATAGAGGTACAGGATACTTTCGGGTGTTAGTAGTTTTCTAGCACGGTAGAGAGAGCCCATATATATATATATATATATATATATATATATAAATTATTCCGAAACAAACATTTATTTTTATGTTCATCCAAAAAATATAGTTCCATTTATTTTCTATACTCATAAAAACGACAATTGTTTTGGTTCATCATATTTTTAATTTGCTGCATAGAAATTTTAATTTTCATTTATATATACGTAAAAACAAAAAAAGAAAATTCCTTCTTTCAGACATTCCGATACATTTCTCATTTGGGAGGTTTTATTTATTTACTTTTAGGGTCTGTTACAGCCCAGCATTATATACAGTGTGACCCGGATATAAGAGACCCAAATATTCTCTCTCTCTCTCCCCCCGGGGGGGATATAAGAGATTTTCTCTGGTCCCAAATTAGAGCCTGTGTTTAATGTACAGTCTAACCTGGATATAAGAGAGATGTACATGGTTACACTAATATATATATATATATATATATATATATATATGCAATTAAGAATAGGAAATTGAATCAAATGTTTGTAACATGTCTTCTTCCTAAGATTAAGGGTGGTGGTGTTTGATCCACACTGCTGGGGAGCCATGATGTAATATACTATTTTGTTTTTAAATCCCCGAAACAGTGTGTCATAGTAAATGATCCCTTGAAAAATAAATTATTGGTATTATAGTAAATTCGAGAGCGAGTTGATGCAGTGATTGCAGGTGATTAAATGACTTACTGACTAGATGGTTTTCTAACAAATGATAAAAAATATTTTTTTTGTATAGTTTTAGAGGTTAAAAACTTCAAAGACTATATATATATATATATATAGTAGCATGGATAACCAGTGTTGCCAGGACCGACATGAAGTTTGGTTTGGTCACACTTGCTATACTAAGAATATTGAGCAGCTTTTCATTATTATATGGCAACTCTATCGTTACCCCAACAAAAATTTAAAAAATAAAAGAACGGATGAAAACACAAATGTAATCCCCCCCCCCTCCCCGAAAAAAAAAGAAGTATGTAACTAAATCTCCACCAGATATTTTGGTGGAAGGGATACATAGAGAAGCTATTCTTCGGATATTGAGCACCATCTTATGATGACTATATTCCAGTTTAAGCAAATTTCTTTTATGCTACCCCAGTCTAGAAAGATTTGTCTTTACGGTTTGTTGCTGCGAAAACAAATTGTAAATAATTCAGTTTCACAAATACCGAAGTAGAATTTGTGTTAACTGAATGTTTATGTTATAAAAATGATGACTTATGACTTATTGCGTTATTAAAAGAAAAAAAAATTAGTTACGATGTCAAAAAAACGAAGAAAAAAACGTAAATGAAAGTTTTTTTTGTTTTTTTTATCTAAATAAAGAGTTGTAGTTGAATCGAATTGTTTATTTATTTTAAAATAAAAATTCACTGAACCACAACATTAATTGCGAAAACATGGAAATTATCTTATTTAAACTAATTCCAAAATAATGCTGAAAAGTTTTTATTTTTAATATCCGCTGAAAAAGAAAACAAGAACAACGTTCGTACCCAAGGGAAATAACTCAAACTGATTCATAAAAATCGATGTCGGTAAAAATAAATAAAATTAAATATGTTATCAATATAAATAAAATTTAAATAATAAACTTAAATAGAACTCTTAAAATAATTCTCTCACTATAAACAATAACTAATACACTGCTATTTAATAAAGTCGATTTTCCTTAATGTAATATGCAAATGACGTCACCTCTTTAATCTTATATTTTACAATAATCATAGTTTACATATAGGAATGAATAATAAGATAAACTAATGGATTTTTGTATGTATTAATCAACTTGTGAACAAACAAACAAAAACAAACAGGAATAGGAATTTATATAAAAATGTGTGTGTCTATGATACTAGGTTGTAAAGAACCCTTACAAAATGTTGATATTATGACGGTTTTGAAAAAAAGATAAAAACATTTTTTTTCTGTTGCCTGACGAGTCGGTTGATTATTGTTATAACCAATTGGGTAGCAACATTATTTTAATGTTCATTTGAATATAAATAATGGGTACACCTTGCTCTTTATTATTGAATACTATTTTATAAACCTTGTTAAATTCATTTGTTTTCATATTTGAATATTCTTAACCTGGAATTTTATAAATAAAAGATGAGGAATAAAAGTTCTGACTTTATCATCCGATCAATAAGGAAAGAATAAGAGAAAAAAAACATTGCGTTACTTTTTTTTTTTTTTTTTTTTTTTTTTTTTTTTACATGGGGATCACCACTTATCAAGGCCCATAAGCCACTCGGGGATAAGAGTTATTGTGTGTACAATAATCAATGGGATAATATCGTAGTAATAGTTGGTATTGGAGATTTGATAAAGTGTCTTAAGGGGGCGATTAATCAGGAATTTGTTTATGTTGGACTTGAAGATGTCCAAGTTGTAGTCAGGTGGGAAACAGGCAAACGGAAGAGAATTCCACAGGCGTGCAGTTCTCAGAAAAAAGCTATGTTCATGGAATTTACGTTTTGATTTAGGCACAGATAAAGAGTGGGGGAAATTACTGACAGTGGTTTTAGCTAGACAGGTGTTTATCATGAAGGATTGGCGTGGGGGGGACCAGAGATTGGAGCTCAGACGAGCACTTGCCATGGAAATAACGATAAAACAAAGACAGGCTCGCAACGTCTCTTCTGTGGGAGAGAGGTTGCAGGGAAGAGAAGAGAGCATCCCCCACCAAGCCACGAAGTCTATTTTGTACTTTGTCAAGGAAGGATATGCTGTTTTTTGAAGCTCCAGCCCAGATGTGGCAGCAGTACTCCATCTTTGGATGTACTTCGCTTTTATAAAGATAGAGAATTGCATCAGTAGTGAGATATCTTCTGGAGCGGTAGAAGGATCCTACCATTTTCCCAGTGGCCCGGGCAACAGACTTTATATATACTCTTTCGTTTTTGATCTGATGATATAATAAAGTTAGATGTAACTTTTATTTTATATATTTAATTGCTCCTCTTAACAGTGTTGAGCTTTATCTTAAGTTTGCTCAGTTAAAAATATATTCTTTGTTAGTTTCATTTAGTTGTATGTGTGTGTGTATATCTATATATAAAGCTGAACGTCTGTGTGTGTGTCTGGTCACGAATAGGCTCCTATATGGTTGACTATTATAGAAAACTGATCACATATAATGATAGAAGATGTATCGAGACACAGGAATGGGTATGTTTGATATAGCATAATGATTCATTAAAATTGTGCGCCTGGTCCACAAAGTATGGAAATAAAAAAAATTTAAAAAAAATGTTTACAAGTGTTTTTGATATAGATGTACATAATAATACTTTGATAAGTATGTTTTAACTTAAATAGGGATGGTATAAAAAATTGTGGGGTCTACGTTTGCGCCTGGCCTCCATAGATTGGAAATAGGCACAAACTTTAATAAAGACTTTTCATATCTATCTGCGTAAGTATACTTTGATAATTATGTTTCAGTTTGAAGAAATATGGTATAATAAAATTATGGGGTGTTCGTTCGCACCTGATCTCCATAGAATGGAAATATGTTTAAGTTTAACAAGGTTTTTTAATATAGATTCACAGAATATTGTGATAAGTGTTTCAGTGTGAACAGGTATGGTATAATAAATTATGGGGTTTATCTATTTTATTTTTACTTTCATCATATTTTGCTTTGGTTTTGATACCCGCAAATTCAACCCAAATTTACAACCCTTCCTTTTCATAACCTATCATACTTTCATAAATCCATTTTCTGTAGGCTGTTTTTGAGCCCAGTCAACGACGAGTACTTTTGCTAGTGTGTGTATATATATATATATATATATTACACACACACATACATTATTATTAAATGATGGCTGAAAGCTAGAAACATGTATGCCATGGATATACGTGTTATGCATGTAATAATATTTAATATATCAAAATAAATAAGTATCCCATAAAAAATAAGGGCCGACTCATTCGTGTGTATGTATGTATATATATATATATATATATATTATGCATACATATGAATAACAAAAAGAGCTTACAGCTCTTTAAAAAAAAAAAATGCGAAGGTAGCGGAAAAAATAAAAATAACAGCATTTCGATGTTATTATTAAAAAAAAAATCTTACTATATATATATATATATATATATATATATACACACACATGACTCTACCAAGGATTGAACCCCAACCTATTTGTCATAAAGGTTTGTGTTCAGTCATCGTCGAGGAGACAAGGTTCCTTGTTAAAGTGATACCGCAGACTTAAAAAATGATATTTGATGTCTCCTTGCTAAAACCCTCAGTATTATCAGATGAAGATCAAGCATAAGTGGAGCAATCAAGGCAAAAATAACATCTCAGTTTAATGTAAAGGTGGCCTTCGAATCATCCTCAACTATGGTCGATTTATTTTCAGTTGAAAATCAAATTTGTTTTTGTTTTCCAAAGAATTTCGCTGATTTTGATAATTTCTAAGACTTTGATCGAAAAATATTTGTTGGTGCTTGTCCGAAATTACCCTCATAAAAAAAACCAAAAAGAACAATCTGTATCATGTATGTACCCATAATGGAAATAAAATATCACATTCCAAATATTTTATATTTGAAATAAAAAAATCCAATTTTATGGGTAACCGAGTAGTGGCTATCTTGTGACACCATTTTGAAAAGTCTTTAAAAAACAAAACAGGGGAGATAATTCAAGCTTGTGAAATTTTTGTTGTAATACCAATGAATTCCCATTAATTTGCTTAAAAATAAATTTCTTTATAAAAAAAATTAATCAATCGTTTTTCATCTGAGGTATTATTTGCACAATATTTCCGGTGCAAGCATATTTTTGTCAAACTTTGGAATCTGCACAGAATCTTGAACCAAATGCTAATCTATGAGGGAGGGTGGAGGTGTAGAAGTCCTAAATATTTCACAATTCTATTTTGAGTGTTGCCCGCACTAAGGTTTGAACCTTCTACTTCCAGAAGAGTATAACTTACAACTGCTCCATCCTGTGGCATGGGTCCTGTAGAAACGTAATTGATCAATTTATATGATTTTTGGAATACGATTTTTTTTTTTTTACATGGGGGGGGGGTCGCCACTTATCAAGGCCTCGAGGCCACTCTTTCCATCACGAGTATGTATATCATATAGATTTTTCTTTATAAATTTAGGAAGAGTTCTGTACAAGCACCTGTTTGTTTTGGCTGTTTCTTATCCAAATAACATTTGTAGAAATTGTTGAGTTGACTTCTACTGTAACGAAGTTGTTTCGTTTTTTTTTAATAATTCATAAAAATATGTGAAAAAATAAAAATTCGGGTTGGCATTTTTTTTTTTTTTTTTTTTTAACAAAAACATTGGGTTTGTATTACTGTACACATAGATTCGAAAAAATTGTCAAAAAACAAATATAGAACAAATAAATGTTATCAAAGGCAAGATAAGTTACTTTTCTACCTAACTGGATATAATTCACATGTTTTTATTCAGTGTAACATGTTTATTCAGCTCGAAAAACATGCAATGTTTACCGATGTATTGGAAAATTCAAAATGGCAGCCGACTGTCTCTCGGAGAGGGTACGTTTGGGAAAAGGTATTATAAATAATAAACTAGACAAAATACTGTTAGAAAACAACCGAATACATATCAACTTATGTCACGGTAACATATATTGAGCGAATTTCTAACAGTATTTTGTCTAGTTTATTATTTATAATACCTTTTCCCAAACGTACCCTCTCCGAGAGACAGTCGGCTGCCATTTTGAATTTTCCAATACATCGGTAAACATTGCATGTTTTTCGAGCTGAATAAACATGTTACACTGAATAAAAACACGTGAATTATATCCAGTTAGGTAGAAAAGTAACTTATCTTGCCTTTGATAACATTTATTTGTTCTATATTTGTTTTTTGACAACTTTTTCGAATCTATGTGTACAGTAATACAAACCCAAAACATTTATTACCATTACTCTCCCATCTTGACACGACTTAAAAGTTTCTCACTGCCACATGTCCATCTAACCTGGCTTGCGTTTCTTTCTTTCGCCTGCACAGCCACAGCCGGCTCATTTTTGCCTTCGCTTTACACGTCCATCTTCTTTAGCGCTGACTTTATTTCTCCCCACGTGGTGTCCTTTGGCTTTTTCTTCAGATGCAAACCCAAGCACACTTCTTAATTTGCATACGCGTTCAAACGCTGCTCCTGCTGCTAATACAATCGCTTGCCATCCATCCTTCGGCTGCTGCTAGTTTTATACGCGCTCATATGCACTGTTATGCTACGATCAATCAGCTACGTTCAAAAGTCACTAAATTTTCTTGGAGAATCATCATTGTTCATCAACAATTATAAATGCAGCACTAAAAAAACAAAACAAATTTTAACCCGAGCTCTGAAGAGCTCGGGTTAAATTTAGTCCAAGAAAATAATTCAACCTAAATAAAAACGTAAAAATAAATTTAGAAAAATAATAAAGAAAATCGTTTTTAAACAATTTTTTTTTTTTTTTACAAAGGGGTCACCACTTATCAAAGCCTGAAGGCCACTCATGGAAAGGGGTTAATGAGTGTACAGGACTCATCAGGATAAGTTTCAATTGAGTTATCTGCCCTTGTTTTTTTTCAAGATGGCAACGTGAAGTAGTCTTTTTTTGCTTGCTAATAAAATTTGATTTTCTTAGTTAAAAATAAAACTACTTGATCAATTTTCATGATTTTTGGAATATGACATCTTCATTCCAAGACAGGTATGTACGTCAGATTTTTTTTTTTTTTTTTTATTAGGTTGAGTTTCTGGCATTGCACCAAATATTCTAACTCATCCCCAGTTGAATAATTTGTTAATTCATTTGTATATTGTGTGGAGCTTTGTTGACGTGTTTTGCAGATAATTTTACAAAGTGTGATTGGTTTGAGTTTCTGATGAATTTGTTCGAAAGATGAAAAGGCAATTTTTTTTTTTTTTTTTTTTTTTTTTTTAGATCCAGAAAACAAAAACTCTTCATTCCTTACCAAAGAAAACAAAAAAACAAACATTTTTATTAAAAAAAAAAAAAAAAAAAATTGGACAAATTTTTTCAACTGAAATGTTTCTCAAGAATGAATTCCAATGTTTACTCACAGGTTGACATTTTTTTTTTTAACTTGCTTTATTTTTTTTTTGCGTTCTTAATGTAAATTTTGATGCCCCCCCCCTTTTTTTTGCCTCGAGTTCATTCTAATCATACAAAAAAATTGTTTAATCGAATTAAAAGTATTTTTTCTTTCATTCAGTATTTGTGTTGGTCTTATTTGTTCAAAGCTATTAAGAAAAAAGTAATCATTGCTTAAAAAACCCTCCAAAAACTAGAAATTAATCAAACAAAAACGTTTAAACCTGTATACAACATTGTACATAACAATGTTGTTTCAGTTTTTGCTTGAAGTAAGAATGGTGCTTCTTCATTATAATAACGAAATTCAAAAATTGAAAGACTGAATTTCAAGTAAAATGAATGGTGTCTACTTAACTGCTGTCACAGTAATGAAAATATCCAAAAATTAAGAAAAATGATAAGGCATAAAATAATTAATGAAAAACAGTTTTTGAAGACAATTTAGCCCAGAAAATAATTACCTCCCTTGTTACAATTTAAACTCCACTGTTGCATTTTTTTGTTTTTTTTAGCAAAACTCAGTTTTTGAAGACAAAATGTTTTGAAGTGAAAATTTTTTTCATTACTAATTTTCTACCTTAATATTTTCTGTAACTTTTGGATATGTTCATTACTGTGACACGACAATATATCTTGAATGTACTTGAAATTTAATATTTTGATTTTCCATATTTCGCTCTAATAAAGAAGCCCTGCAAGAATATATCTAAATGTTTTTTTTTCATTTATCTGAACTACATTTTTATCGAATTAAATACGATGTACTTTCATTTGCATATTTATTTTTTAACAATAAATTTATATTCTGTACGATTCATTTATAATTTGATTTTTCTATTTTTTTTTTTTTTTTTTTTTTTTTTTTTACACAGTGATCACCACTTATCAAGGCCCGGAAGCCACTCAGGGATACGGGTTATTGCAAGTACATTACGTTAGTGTGGAGATTTGATGAAGTGTTTACTTAAGGGGGCGGTTGATTAGGAATTTAACATTGGACTTGAAGACATCCAAGTTGTAGTCCGGAGGGAAGCAGGCAGACGGAACAGAGTTCCACATGCGTGCAGTTCTAAGAAAGAAGCTTTGTTCATGGAATCCGCGTTTTGATTTAGGCACAGATATAGAGTGGGGGAAATTTTTCATAGTGGATTCAGCTAGACGGGTGTTTTTTGTGAAAGATTGGCGAGGGGGGACCAGAGATTGGAGTTCAGACGAGCACCTGCCATGGAAATAACGATAAAACAAGGATAGGCTTGCAACGTCTCTTCTGTGGGAGAGAGGTTGCAGGTCGCCCGGTTGTAAAATACACTTAAATATGATGTTTTGATTATAACAGATTTCGTATTTATTATTATATTGGAACCCAATATACAGTAATGATTTAAAAAAAAAAAAAATGACTTGTGTGCCACCACCGAGAATCGAAACCAAAATGTTTAGCTTACAATTTACTTTTTCCTTTGACATTAATGCCTGAGCTATGAAAACATGTTTGCTGCAAGGCTAAAAATTAAAACATGAACAAATAGCTATTATGTTACGTATGCATAATTGTAATGCCGTCGTTCGATCTTCACCTGGCAAATTCCATTTCTTTAATTTTTACACTTTCGTACTGATTTTCCCCAAATATAATTTGTGCATGGTTTTGAATACCCAATATATTAAATTTCATGTCTGTGGACCAGAAACTGAGTTCGGTAGGCAAAATTTTTAAAATCAATATATATATGCATACATAAATATATATAGAAAGAAGTTTTTGTTTGCTATAAACTTTTTACGCAAATATTATGCAAGTATAAATCATGTAGAATATCTGCATTAATATAATTACACGTAATTGTTAACTAAATATGATCATCGCATGAAAAAACTAATAAGGAATTAATTAAAATGAATGTTTAAAAGAATATGCAAATTAGCTGGGTCTTTTGCTAGTAAATGCAATTCCACGACCCAAATATAACAAAGATGTATTTTTCTTTTAAATAAACAGAAAAAAGGTTCTTTTTTTTTTTCTTCTTGGCCTTTAAGCCAAGATGTTTTTTCTGTTATCAAAGTGTAGTATCTGGTCTGGCAGATGCTGCAATCAAATACCATATGTGGGGGCAACCCCACATATAAGACCATTGCTCTTGTAGTAATCAGTTATTGGTCAATGTAGGAGAAACCCTTCATACCAATTGTTAATATCCAGTTCCCCCTCGGGGGAGCCGGTCCCCCTCCCTTCACACTCCACATTAAAAAACGGCCCTGTGCCTAATTTCCTCAGTGGGGAAGCAAATAAATATCTAAATAAATAGAAAAAAGGATTTTTAATATGAATGCACAAAAAAAACAAAACAAATTTATAGGAGTTTACATTACTCGTAGGGAGACCCTAATGTTGAATTGAATTGGGATCAATAAATGTTTCACACTCCCAATAATTTTTTGTCATCGAAATCGCTGAGATTGCCCATTTTTCAATCAAATCAATTAGTTGCCTGCTCTAGTTGGGGATCCCCCATGGTGCATCGGGAAGAAGCTTCACATGTCTACCTGCAGTGAGTTAACCAATACATTTTAGTCTATATTGCACTACGGTTGATCTTATGAAATCTTTTTTGTATGATGGCTTGGATTAAAGTTTCAAATACATAAATCAAGTATCATGGTTCAATTGTGCTCAAAACAAAAATATTCACTTCGAACACGACCGTCACATAAAAAAACATCCTGTTGATTTTTATGTGCATGACGTTACTGGTTTTGCGGTGACAATGGCCTGAATTCAAATTTAAAATGGAAAACTCACGTATCGTTGTGAAATTTTGTTCTAAACAGAAACATTCATTTCAAATACGCCCCTGTCATATCAAAGAACTTACTGTTGATTTTATATGCCAGGCTCTTCTGCTTGTGTGGTGATAAAACTTCGAAAATGCACTTATGATGTTAGTTGGGTGTTAACTTTGGTCAAAATCAGACAGTTCTTTCTTTAATCGGATTTTTTTATCAACTTTTTATAAGTATCAAGGGACGTACTGATACAAAACTTATCTAAGAACACTCCCAGATATATAAAATACATTTGTATTAAATTTAAAAAAAAAAAAAAAAATTTGCCAAGCCGTTTCAGAGTTCATAGGGAACTAATTCACATGCACACACAAAGTGCCTTTTATTTATAAGTAGAGATAGAGATTTTATCTAATATTAGAGAAATTTAAAATGATTTTGTTTGAAGATTTTATAACAAAGCCATTGACATCTTTGCAAATGACCAAGCCATGGCACAAGCATGATGTCACAAAAATAAATTGATTTAGAGATATCAGGATCAGAGGAAGAAGTAAAAAGAAAAAAGCGTGTGTCGTCATAAAAGGAACTCTTAAACATGATGCAAGACTCATTAACCCTTCAAACTTTTGCAAAATTGGATGACCATGACCCGTTGAATGAAGTGGGGGAGATACAAATAGAAAGAGGAAATAAGAAGAAGGAAAAGGGGGCGAAACAGTGGGTTGTATTTGCTTTTTGCAGAACAAAATTAAGGTTTGCAAAACGAAGAAGAAAAACAAAAAGCATTAATGTTAGGTGCATTTCGTTTCAGGAAGCCAATATCTTCAGACAGCTCGGTCTGGTAACACCAGTGTTGTTCCTTTAAACATATTTAGCTTTTCTGCCTTTTCATCGACAATTCTAAAACATACAAATAAAAATTTGCTGCTTTCAAGTGTACTGCAACAAGATCGATAAATACAGAAATTGCAAACAAAATTTCTTTCATTTCTAAAATACTTTTAACAAGATATGAACAGAAATTTCTCACAGTAAAATGATCGAATTATACAAACCCGTTATATGGTTGCTGTCCTGCAGATCCAACAATAGAATTACCATTCATGTTCTAAGCAGGGGCAGGTTGCTGGGCCATCATATATACGATTATGATTTTTTTTTTTTTTTTTTTTGTAATTTGAAGAGATTTTAATTACATTACTTTGGAATAGTTTCTTTGGTAAAAAATAATGTATCTACTTGCTCATGGCTGCCAATTTTTTTTTTTAATTCAACTGCGATTCTTTCCCCTTTTGTCAAAACATCACTCATGGAATATGAGGACAGTGTTTTCTGGGGTAAATACTGTTTTAATTTTACTTCAATCGAAGTTCTCAGAAATCAAGGGGCCCACTACTTCGGTTAACACTTGAACTCTATATGAGATACATAGGTATTCAAATGTTCCATTAAACATTTTTATCTCGTAAACACTGAGTAAAGAAATTGAGAACATAATCGCCTTCTCCCCAATTAACAATTTTCATACGTTGTAGTATATCTTTTGTTTTGGTCTCTTGGTTTTACTGGATTCCAGGACAAGAATTTATCTAGTCTGGTGGAGTATCCAGCTTTGTGCTATTACTCGAGGTAACATCACTTGGAGAAGGTGCACCATTACTCATAAAAGCTAATGTAAGTTAGCTATAGTGGTTGGTTGTTTTTTTTTTACGACATATCAACCTTTTTTAGGTTATTTAATGCCGAATCTAGTTATTTTGAGGAACGATTTTTAATGGAGTATATATTTTTTTTTAAAGTCAGATTCTATTTAACCCATAGTTGGGACCCTAACAGGTACTACCACTCCGGGTCAGAGTGGACCTGGGAGCAATGGCAAATAAAGGGTGGCTCCATACTCCCCAAGGCCCGCAAGGTAGGGCCTCACCATCGGATATAGTTTTAGGTCATATCCAGGACCTAGCTATAGTGAGGAGATCTTATTTAGGCAGCGAATACTATGTTATTTAGTCAGGGTTTAATTCTAGGGAAAAATATCCTCACGCCAGGTTGTTCTGACAAACTCCTGTAGAGAGAGGATAGTGTCTAGTAGGCATTCAAGTTCTCTCCAATAGGCATTCAAATGTATAATGTTGTGTAGCTGCAAACAAAATGAAGAGCTTACCTGTGTTGTTCCATGTGAAAGAAGAAACAAAATTGCTGACTCATTTATGCACTTGCAGTGCATGATGGGAAAGGTATTTTTTTTTTTTTTTTGAAGTACAACATAAAAGAGAGTGAGCAGATCATTAAGGCACATGGGAGAAAGGAGAGAGAGGTGTATGCCTTTGCATTGGGTAAGCACTTTTAACCAGCCTACTCTTCTGTAAAGCAGGATAAGTTTTGCTGCTTTTTCAATCCTTTCATAATATTCATCATCATTCAAATGACAATCTTCATTTTAGCATTGATATGTGGTGATTTACTCGTAAAAAGAAAATTTTGTGAAATCAGTTGATGCGGATCCCAGATGGCTTAAGAAGCTGGTGGCAAATGTATTTTGTTTCATGCTTCTTAACAGTGGATTTCTATTAATCTGAGATCATATATCTTTCTTATATGCATTTCTGGTAAGAATAAATTCCGAGCACTTAATAATTAAAGGAGTTATTTTTCGATCGGTCGGATAGAGGAAGTTTCTAAATCAGAACGTAAAGGCATGAACGTGATAAAAAGAATTTTTATTAACACATTTTACGTGAAAATTTTATATTATTTACAGTAACTTGAGAAAAAAAAAATTATGAAAAAAAAAATGTCTTAAATATTTTCTACCATTTTATGAATGTCTTCAGTTTAAAATGTATTTTGTTATTGTTGTTACATTTTATGGCATATCAACCATCGTTGGGTCATTTTATCTTGAAACCGTAAATGTGATCAGGATTAAAAAATTTTTTTTTGTAATTTGAAGACATTTTGGTTACATACAACACCTGATCTTCCCAAATGTTTACCCATTTTGTATTGGCTAGGCTCCAAGTTGCTTAACTCTGCTGATCTTACAGGAACTGGAGTGTCGATGTGATCATAGCTCTATGCAATAAATTCTGTTTATATTGTTCCATCGTTAACAAGTTACTTTTCTTCTTTCTTTTTGCCGGGGATAATTTCATATTCGGGATATTCAGGAAAATTAGCTGATTAAAAAAAAAAAAAAAAAAAATTTAAGTTTTCATCAGAACAATTGAAATAAACTTTGAAATAAAATATTTTTACAAAATAAAACTTTATTTCATGATCTGCTAATGCATAACTAGGAAGAAATACTTTGGATGAAAACGTAGATCGACAATATTTATTATGAAAATACAACTGACAAGAAACGACCGAGTAATTGTCCATTTGTCGACTGGTCAATCCAAGTGTAGATAACTCTGCTTTTCAAAATGCTGTTTTAATCAAGCGAAATACTGGGTAAAAAGTTCTTCTTTTTGTGATGTGACATTTTCCATGCCGCAGATGAAATCATGGTTAGTGTTCTCCATAAGCTTCAGTCCATTGTTGGTCCGATTCCTCTGAAGACATCACATGATTTTGAACTTAGCAGAATACATGGGGTGGGTTGCCATTATCTTCCTCAGCGCAGTGGCATCTGACTCGTCTGTTTACATCTGTCTTTAGTGTGGGTTCAAGTGAGGGCCACATCATGCCACCTCACATCTTCGAAATCGGCTTAAAAGTCAACACCAAAGCGTACCTGGATATGCTGAACAAAGAGGCCCAGGCTTGTCTTCAGAAGGAGTGTTCCCACTTTGTACCTTTCTCTCACTAGCCCCCTCCTCCCCGATCTGGAACCGTTGGACTACTCTGTTTAGTCATACGTCGAGAACATCACCAACATGAATTCTTTACAGCACCAAAGCCAGCCTGATTATCATTTATTGAGTATTGAGGTGGTGATTGAGGCTGAAGGCGGCTACACTGAATAGATGTCAGCTCTATTACATAATCAAGTTACCTGAATTTTTTCAACAAAAGTCTCAGACACACCACACCATGTTGGGTCTTAATGTTAAAATGCAACAACACTATTAAAGAAGAATAACAACACTATTAGCAACCACTCTACTCTTTCTTTTCCATATTATTCATCTAAATCTTTAACTTAAAAAGTAGATTTTTCATTCTTTGCACAAAATAATCAACATTTCTTCCAAACGCATATGAAACTTCCTAAACAATGCTTCTAAGACACAAATGGAAAGCGAAAACCACCACACTGTCAATATCTGCAACAGAGAGATGAATCATTCAGGTCATGAATGCATAAGTTTAGTCATCATAACAATACAATTTGCAATCTTGTCTGATCTATTCGGACGGAATAAAAAATAGGAGGCATTACTTTTGGAACGTCCCTCGTATATTTTTACATATGTGAGTTCTTATTCCTCTCTAATGTCTTATATTTCTTGCAAATTGCTTATCGTCTCAACCTACATGCAAATCCGCTGCACTTCTGGTGTGCACACAATGCTTACAGGTGCCACAGAAGATTGAATTTTAATTGACTCCCTTCCCAGAAACTGCGCAGGGCAACTTTCTTCTTTTTGGGGAACTTTCCCAAACTACAATCATTGATCATCGCTTTGGTTTTGGCAACATTTAATCTCAGACCTTTCTTTTCTGTAGGATTTCTCCAAGTCTTTAACGTAACAAGTACGCCATCCATTGCTTTACAAATGTTAGATATTGGCCAGACCGATTATTACGATTATTCAAGCCAAAACGTTTTGTCAGCTAAAATATGTTTTAGAATAATAAAAATATTTAGAATAAATATTTTTTTACATTAACTTAGGAATCTTAACTTAAAAATGTTATCATAACAATTTAGTTGACAACTTAGAATAATGACATGTAAAAACATCAGGTGATTATCTTAGTGACATATACTAATAATGTCATTTAGAAGGGGAGATGGTCTTTTTGAGATATGTTGAGCAATCAAGTAAGGATCTAATTAAAGATCGGTACAGTTTTAAGAATGTAGTTTTATCGGCACCCCAGTCTGTGTGTGCTAACACTTTAATTAATTGCATGGTCCTGTGGAATTTTGTTTTTAAGTATTTTATATGTGGTATGAATGTCAATTTTCTATCATATATGAAGTCCAAATATTTGTGTTGGTCAATGACTGGGATATTATTATTGTCCACTTTCAAGGTGGGGTTGTGATGGAACTTTCGCAGTTTACAGAACTGTATGCATTTTGTTTTCTCTTCTGAAAATTTGAATCCATTTTCTATGACTCATTTATTTATCTTATTTATCAGAGTTTGCATGACATGACCAACCGATTGATTGAATCGGGCCTCTCCGACCGCCCGTCTAGCCCAGGTAAGGGCCAAAGTGGTGTGTTGCAGGGCACAAAAGTAAATCATTTTGTGAGAGAAAATGTTTTTGTCGCTAATCTTCTTCTCAATCAATGCAATGTGCATAAATAAGTTTTATTAAAGTTTCGCGCGTCATGTAGATGTCTGCGTCAAACTGGTCCAAATCCATTGTTTCATCTGCAGACACACACACACAAGTTTGTTTACTCAAATAAGAAAGATACGCCAACAATAAAAAAAACTAGCTTAGACGATCACAGCACTAGATGGTCACAGACGAACACATGAATTTACCTCCAACAATATTACACAAAATCATCAAAACTCCATGACCATCATTTTGATTTTGATAACATCCAATTTCAAACGTTTACTTTTCGTAGCATTCGTTAAAGTCTTCAACTTAACAAGTTTTCCATTGTTTCACAGGCAGGTATCAAATTAGTAGCATAACTTGTACAAAACTCCCTGGACAATGCTTCTAAAACACAATAAAAAGAAACGAACTCAGTACAAAATCCTTATGTACTCCCATTTTAACATTAAAGCTGTCATAACATATGTACTGCTAATACTAAGACAATCACTTTTAGCATTCAATCCAACAATTTTATATGCTTCTCTAATTATCTACATCAAATTATTATCTACATCAAATTATTATCTACATCAAATTATTATTTACATCAAATTATTATTTACATCAAATTATTATCTACACCAAATTATTATTTACATCAAATTATTGTCTACATCAAATTATTATTTACATCAAATTATTATTTACATCAAATTATTATCTACATCAAATTATCTACATCAAATTATTATCTACATCAAATGTTTGCTGTTTAACTTTGTAGCAGTTTACAATTGTACGAAATTCAATTGCCAATTGAAATTCTAAAACACAAATAAAAAGCAACGGACTTAGTACAAAACCCTGATGTAAACCCACTTAAACATTAAAGCTGTAACTAAATGTGCTGTTAATTCTAACACGACTTTGAACAACCTTCACCAATCATTCATTTGCCCATAGTTTACGCAAACTTCAACCATACAAGCTCAAAAACTATCTCCAGATCAATAAAAACAAAATAAAGGTTCTTTTCCTTTCTATAAGTAAATATACGTAGTCCTTCTACAACTCAAAAATTTCAACCCAGTTGAGACATGGGAGGAATGGACAAACAATACTCCTGAAGGAGAGGGACATCATTGAAGACCCAACTTTGTGCCTCCCAGGTTTTGATGCAAATAATAGGAAGCAATGGGTAGCCGCAAACCGGATCAGAACAAAACACTGCCGCCCTGCAGTAGACAAACACAGGTGGAGACAAATAGACTCCTCAATCTGCTCAAAGTGAAAAGAAGTCCGCCCCAGGACAAAGGCCACCTGATCCTACACTGTCCAGTCACCCGACTGGAAGGAGGCTATGTGACAACCGCTCTGTCTGAAGATGATTTCTCAGACTGACTAAAAAATAACGGTATAGACGTCTAACTCGTATGATACTACTAGTAAATATAAATTGTTTTCAATTTTTAATGCAAACATAGTTTTATGAAATCAATTTAAAAATACATTTTAGAAATGCAGAAGGTTTTAATGATGTTAGATAGTATCATGCTAAACGCATCCCTTTTAACTGCTTCCATAATTGGGGTGCTGAATCTATACATGATCCAAAAAAGTAAAAAAAAAAAATAAAAAATAAAAAATAAAAATAACTAAAATAAGGGGCAAAAAAATCATCTAAAAATTTTTTTAATAGCATTATTGGAACCCTGCACCATGTACCAATGACTAAAATAAAAATGAGATTCTACTTTTTTAGACAATTACATTAAAACAGGAAAAAAAAAACAATATTGACAGTACAAAGAGATTAAATTAAGGAAACAAAAAAAAAAAACCCAATATTTTATATTTTAGCAAAGTGGATCACTTTTAAAAATTGAATGTAAAATGATCACCCTTTCAGGACCAGATAACATTTTTTTTAAGATTAAAAATGGTTAATGATTTTACGTTAAATTTATATTGCACTCCTAAATATTTAAATATTGCATTTTTTTTAATTTACTTTTTCCAGATTAAAAACGTTTTACTTACAAGACGAACTTGCTGGTGTGATATCGTCAAAGATATTTGTCTTTTTGTCATCAGTGTTTTCAGCCAATGCCTGAAATAGAAAAGAAATCAACAAAAATATATTTATCTAATATCTTGTTAATTTAAAATAAAATTTTTTTTTTTTGCATTTTAACCCTGAACAAGACACAGTACCACTTTAATGTAGGGGGGGGGGTTACTATCTGGGACATAAATTGTAGGGATATTATGTAGGGAGTTGAGCAGCAAGATGTTTGTTCACATTACACTTGAACTTCTGCATGTCAATAAAGTTGAAGAAACAAGAACCTGGAAGGGAATTCCAAAGTCTAGCAGTTCTGAGGAAGAAACTATTAGAGTAAAAGTCTTTCTGATATCTGGGGATTTATACTGTGTAGGGGTGGGATTTTGCTGCTTGTTGAGGGTATTTGTGTTAAGGCGGGACAAGGACTTCATGAAAAAACCATTGTGCTATACCTATCAAAGGTCTCAGATATATCTAGAGCTACTGCCCTAGCTTCCTCTGCCTTATCCAGTGCATGGTATATACATTCAGAGTGTAGGTTAATTAATAATCTTTGTTAGTTAATTATGAATTAAATAAAGAAAACATAACTTTCTTCTTTAAATCTTTTCGGACAGCCATGAACCATTAAATGAATTACACACATAACAACTATTTATAACTGCAACCTAAAAACAAACTGTTAATTGACCTTTGGAAAATGTGTGTCAAGTGGCTTGGTGTGGAAACGACCTGTAATAAATGTCTTTTCTTTTTGTTGGAGGTGTATACTGAGCAAAAAAAAGTTTGACCCCTATTATAACCACTTAACATTGGGTTCAAATCAAGTTATTAAGTTAGATCCATGTCTAAGGAACCTATATCTAAAATTTCAAGTGTTTAGACCCAAAATTGTCAGAGGAGTTTGGTAGAGTTCTCAAAGGTCAAATCTTGAACTTTGACCCCTTAACAGCCAAATTTCTGGCCAAAAATGGATTACAAAGATTTTCTCAAATTTCAGTACCCTGTATATCAAATTTCGAGTCTGTAGACTGAAAATTGACAGAGTTATTGCGTTGGAAAATGTACACACACAGACACGTTCACTTTATATATATATATATATATATATATATATAAATATTATTTTCAGTTTACTTTAGGTTTTACATGATGGCATGGCTTTTAAAAATTTACTTTCAAACTATCTCTGACAAGATCTTTATCTCTCTTTATGTCATCCTACCACTTCCTATGTTTTCCTTGGCCTTCCCCTACAAACTGACCTTGCTACCACAACTGTTCTACATCTACTAACCCAAGAACGCTCATCCACTCTTTCAACATTATCATGAAATCAAAGTCCATTTTCTATTTGTTCCTTTATTAATTTACACTTTAAAAATTGACAAACACAATTTTGGATGGCTAAGCTGCTTCAAAAATGACCAAATTTGTGAAATTTGGCTTAAAAAAGGCCAATCTGGCAACTCTGAACAAGAATATGAAAGTGACCTCCTTTTGATCTAGCCTCATTTTCGAATATACATTGTAAAAATAATATGATCATCGTTGTAATAGTGTAAAAAGGGAACTCGTAGTAATTTTGACGTACAGCAGTTCTTCATCGATAAAAAAGAAATTGATGAAACGTTATGTAAAAAAAAGTGAACATTCGAAAGAAATGGAGCAAATAAAAACATTCTCTGCCAAGAGGTGCTGGGCTAAAGGAGTAAATTAAGGCTTCTTTCTTACAATATGATTTTCTTATTTGTATTGAACTATGTAGCACAATATTAATTTCTGAGTATTTATTAGTTTGTCTCATTTTGTCAGTTCTTTATTTTTTTATTTTTTTTATTACATTTTCACTCCAAACAAGACATGTTGCCACTTTGATGTAGGGAGCTACTATCAGGGACCCAAGTTGCAGGGGTACTATGTAGGGAGTCTAGCAGCAAGATGTTTGTTCACATTACACTCTCATTTTCGGTATCACAAACGCCATTCAACCGGATCAATGGGAATCGACCAACATGGTTGTAGCTTCGAATGTCCAAGTTATAAAAAGCTAAGTAAAAATTTTATCCGTTTCGCATGAAATTAAGCAAATATTCTTTACATTTTCAGGCATATTGCACCAATAATTTTCTCTAATTTTCTAATTTAAAAATACAATGAACGCTGTTTTAATAGAAATGTTAATAAACTCATATTTCTGTGTTATTGGGTTTTCTGTAAACAAAAAAAAAAAAAAAACTAATTTTCAAATTTAAAATACAATGAATACTATTTAAAAAAAAAAACAACTAATTTGTTTTGCTATCCAGAAAAATATGAGCTTTATCTAAAAATATTTGTTGATTAAACATAGTCCTATTCCATGAAATTTCTATGGGTTCTGCTATTAATATATTTTGAGTTCACGAGATCCGTCTGTGTTTATCATTCCTCTCCATGCAACATATGTCCTCAACCCTCACTGACCAGGTAATGCTCTGTTGATTAGTGATGGCAGAAGTTCCCTGAACTTACCCCATCCAATCCTAACTCTTGCAATCACATTAGCATCTGCTCTTCAAGGGTACCACAATTTCTGAAGAAAATAACCATCTAAATATTTCCTCCACATCTAAGTTCGCATTCGTTTTCTTAGATACAAACTGATTATCATCTCTCGACTTATAAGTAATTCAATTGCATTTTCTTGTGTATCCAATAATTTCAAGTATAAGAAAAGATTGCAAGCGATGACCTTTCTGTGACCTGAAGAGAGAAAATTTCCGCTTTCGGGGGTTGGGAGATACGGTGGAATATAAAAAATGAATGAATCAAATATAAAACATTTAAAAATTAAACGTAAATAAAAACTAACCTTTAATTTTTCATCGGCTTCCTGAGCTCGTTTTATTGTTCTCAGCTTAATTGCATGGTTTCGTGAAATTTCCTAGAAAAAAAATATAAAAAAATTCAGAGTTATTTCCTTTATTTTAATCTGAAAAAAAAAAAATAAATAAACGTGGTTCAGTGCATGTACCAACCTTTCACAGAAATCGTCTGTGGCGTCTTTTTGATCTAAAAATAATACATAGTATTTGTTCATGTATTCATATGTAAAATTAGTTTATGGAATAGTAGATAAGCAAGATAACATGCTAGTAGAAATAAGGACACGAACACATTATTAAAGTTGAACTAAGATAGTTTGATGGGTTCGACTATATTCATTGGTGATTTGGTATCAATATATATAAATATATATAAAATAAAAATTACAATTAAATTTACCAAAATGATCCAAGATGGTAAAATTAAAGTATATTATAAATATCACAGAATTAATATTTATAAAGTTATCTCTGCCAGATGTAAAAGCTCGATAAAACCAAATAGGATATAGAGCTTATAATACGAGCAAACAGTTAATAAAACATGTTAAAAAACACTTTGAAATGAGTAAAAACATATTTAATCTGAAAAGGAAACACTAGATAAGTGGATAGTCCTTAATCCACAGAGTTTCGAAGAAATACTTTCCTTCTCATCAGAGGGTAGGAATTAGCAAAATGCGGGATCGGATTTTGCATGCAGAAGTATTTAATGAAACAACGAGTCAAAAATCTTACTTGAAAACAAAAAAAGTGAAGCAGAGGGAATATGGTGAAGAAAAAGGTGATTACACGTGAATGGATAGTCTGGTGGAAAATAAATTCCTACCCTCTGATGAGAAGGAAAGTATTTCTTCGAAACCCCGCGGATTAAGGACTATCCACTTATCTAGTGTTTCCTTTTCAGAATAAATATGCTTTTAACTCATTTCAAAGTGTTTTTAACATGTTTTATTAACTGTTTGCTCATATATATATATATTTGTTTTACTCACGTTCACCCCAAACAAGGCACATCGCCACCTTGGGTGTAAGGGACTACTATTTGAGACCATGCCTAGGAAAGATCAACAAGATGTTGCTTTATGTTACATTTAAACTTCTGCACATCAGTACAGCCAGGGAAGCAGGTAGCAGGAAGGGAATTCCAAAGTATGGTTGCTTGAGGGAAGAAACTATCAAAGTAGAAAGCTTTCTGGCATTTAGGGAGCTCAACAATGAAAGGGTGAGAATTTGTTGCTAAGCGGGTTTGTTGGGGAAATTCCCATCAAGGGGGCACAAGTGCAATAAGTTCATCAGAGCACATTCTACTAAAATACTTGTAAAACAGACACAGAGATGCAACATTGTGGTGATGGGACAGGAGTTAGAGCTTAGTTGACAAAGTGGGACCTAATAGATTGGAGACCCTTTTTTGTACCCTATCCAAGACGAGTGGCAGATGCAGCAGATGCAGCAGATGCAGATGTATATGATGTGAAAAGGAAAATCCAGGAACAGAAGGCATAAAAATGTTAGGTTTTATGGCATATCAACCTTTTTCAGGTTATTCAATGCCGAATTCAATCATTTTAATAAAAAAATTATGTTTAATCCTTTCTGACCTGGTTGAACTAATACGTTCAGTCATAAATAAATGAATATAACCACATAAATGAAGTGGGAATTGATTCAAACACACCTTGTACGTATTAGTTCAATATCTGGGTAAATGCCACATACCTCCAGATTGCAACTATCCATTACTTACATTCAGTATGCCGCCATCTGTCTCGGAGAGTGGAGGATTTCCTTTGTTGTCATAAACTCACTTTTTTTTCAAACATTATAGATAATAATGAAGGTAAGTTTATGAAATGCAAAAATTCTCAGTGGTAGTTTAACTATTGAACTTCACAATTTTCCAGTTTGAAGACAATCATTAGCCTTTAAACAAAAAATAACAATAAAATTTTTTTAATCTACATCACAATTCAGGTCATAAAGGGTTAAAGATACTTTTATCTTCACATATATCAATTATTTATCTATTTTGGTGAGATTTAACAACCTTTACTACATACATATGGCATAGAGAGTGAAACGATAAAATTGCCGCCCTAGAAAAGATGACCCGATTCCATTTCCGTTTGATAAAAAACAATTTTTTCTTTTTTTTGCAGACTATCTACTAGTTGGCTAGTTGTGTACAAATCCCAAGAGCGATAAGAGCCTTCTATCATGTCTGAAAGTGACACAATGTTTAACGAGCGAGATCGGAGATGCACCACTGTACAACTCATGCTCTCTACCGATCCAAGTTATTGCGAGCTCCCTCAAAATGAATCACTTGATTACCACGAACAACAGGGACATGCCCAGGGTGATGAGAACAAAGTTTCCAACCATGATTATGGTCTTTGGCTGAAGAGTGTGGTGATCCCGTGATGCAATCAAGTGGCCACTGGCAGGCCCTGGGTGTGGCAGCAGGACCTGGCGTCGGCCCTCAATTCCAAAGAGACTCAGGTTTGACTTTGTACCCTTCTCTCATTGGCCACCTTCTCTCCCGACCTGAACATGCTGGACTACTTCGTTTGGTCATATGTCGAGAACATCACCAACATGACCTTCTATAACACCAAAGCCAGCCTGACCGCTGCCATCTGCCAAGTATTTGCCGAACTTCCGCCGGCGCTTGCAGAAAAGGCATGCTCCCAGTTCCGGACCTGTATCGAGGCGGTGATTGAGAGTGAAAACGGTTAAATTAAATAGATGTCAGCTCTACTACGTAATCAAATTAGCTGAATTGATTTTTTTTCAATAAAAGTTTTAAAATAAAACTGTAGTATTTTATTTTTTTTCAATAAAAGTTTTAAAATAAAACTGTAATTTTGTTTCTTTAGGCGACAAATTTATCATTCCACCGTGTATATACAGACACCAATGTGTGTTATATATTATTTTATTATTCGAATCTTTTGAGTAATTTGTGTATTTATTTGTATTTTATTTTTTTTTTTACAGACTGTTATCCTCATCTTCGTAGTTGTTGTTTTTATTGACCATTTCATACCCTCTAAAAAGTTTCAGCAAAAATCTAACAGCCAGCCATGGTTCTCTCCAGAATGTGCTGCTGCCATTGCGCACAGAAATCACTTTTTCCACTGCTTCAAACGTAATAGATGTATGGAAACTAAAGCCGTTTTCAGGACTGCCAGCAACCATTGTAAGAAAGTAATAAGGAACGCAAGAGAGTTGTATGCTCAATCTGTTAAGTCCAAAGTAGCTGAGCAGCGGCTTGGTTCCCACCAGTTTTGGCAAATAGCAAACAGAATCCTGAACAGAAGCGTGTACTCCATCCCAACTATTATCAATGGACCTGAGGTAATCTCGTCAGCATCAGACAAAGCCAAACTCTTTGTCAAGAACTTTGCAGCTAATTCTACCCTTTGCGACCAAGACCGCCAACCCCCAATATTTCCTCCTGTATCAGAAAACACGCTATGTGATATACGTATATCTGTACGTGATGTTGCGAAGCTAATCAAAAACCTTGATTCGAGTAAAGCAACTGGCCCTGATGGTATTCCAATTATAGTACTCAAAAAACTTCAACCTGAACTAGCGCCCATACTTACAAAACTGTTTAAACGTTGTCTTAAGGAGAATAGTTTCCCATCTCCCTGGAAAATCTCATCAGTATGCCCTGTATTTAAGAATTCAGGTGATCGCTCATCCCCCTCTCAGTACAGGCCAATAAGTCTCCTGTGCGTCATGAGTAAGTTGCTAGAATCTGTGTTAAATACAGAAGTAATCAAACATCTCAACAAAAATAACCTTCTTAGTGACACTCAATATGGTTTCCGTTCTGCTAGATCTACAGCAGATGTGCTTACAGTTATATCGCATAGGATTAGCAAATCTCTCGACGGTGGCAATCTTTCTAGGGCAATTGCTCTTGACATATCTAAGGCCTTTGATAGGGTATGGCATAAAGGTTTACTTCATAAGATCGCTAGCTATGGTATAGCTGGAAAAGTCTTCTCAATTATTAAATCATTTCTTTCTGATAGGTTCATAAGAGTAGTAGTTGAGGGGCAAAAATCAGAAGCTCACAGTATTAATGCCGGTGTCCCTCAGGGATCCATCCTGGGCCCAACTCTTTTCCTGATCTACATTAATGATCTTCCAAATCATATCCTTACATCATTTGTAGACATTTATGCTGACGACACTACCATTTATGGTACCACATCTAAGACAGTAAACGACCAAGTTCTCTCCAATTCTCTCTCCTCTGATCTTGAGCACGTAGTACAATGGGGAAAGGAGTGGCTGGTTACTTTTAATGCATCTAAAACCAAGCTTCTCTCTTTACATCATCAACATTCTAATCCACATTTGTCATCAATTGAAATGAATGGCTCTCGTCTTCAGGAGGCCTCAAGTTTTGACAAGCTTCTGGGCTTGACCATTACTCCTGATCTTAAATGGAACACGTATATCAAATCTGTTGCCAAGGCCGCTGGAAAAATGGTGGGATCTTTCTATCGATCCAGTAGATATCTCACTGCTGATGCTATTCTCTATCTATATAAGAGCCAGGTACGTCCAAGGATGGAATACTGTTGTCACATCTGGGCAGGAGCTGCTAGAAAGGACTTGTCCTGCCTTGATAGAGTTCAAAATAGACTTCGTAGCCTCGTAGGAGATGTCCTTTTCTCCTCCTTGCAACCTCTATCTCACAGAAGAGATGTTGCGAGTTTGTCTCTGATGTATCGTTATTTTCATGGAAAGTGTTCAACTGAGCTTCAATCTATGGTCCCCCCTCGCCAAACTTTCACAAGAAACACTCGTCTAGCTGTAAACACTATCAATAATTTCCCCCACTCTTTATCTGTGCCTAAACCTAAACGTAGATTCCATGAACAAAGCTTCTTTCTTAGAACTGCACGCCTGTGGAATTGTCTTCCGTTTTCCTGCTTTCTGGCTGACTACAATATGGTTGTGTTCAAGTCTAAAGTAAATAAGTTCTTGATGGGCCGTTCCATATAGGTTATTAAATTTGCCAAATTTTCATTACTAATGATTACTATATTGACCAATTTCTACTGTACACTCTTTAACCCTTATCCTTGAGTGGCCTCTGGGCCTTGATAATGTGGTGATGCCTTTGTAAAAAAAAAAAAAAAAAAAAAAAAACGTAGCGAGACAACAACTATGGAAGGCAGTAATTACTGGGGATACAGTTAGGATGCGGTTGAGAGACTCAGCAGCATTTCTATCCTGTCGCTGGTAATCAACTGAAGAAGGCCAGAGGATTAGTTGGCCGAAACGTGATGAAACAACATCAACTATGAAGGTGAGGATTACAGTCTCCCCCTCATTGCCATCGTATATGCAATGTATAAATCTGTGACGGGGGAACCACATATGCATAAACGCAGAAGTTTAATAAACGGGAAAAATAACTTTTCTAAGTCTTAACAGTCCAAGTACACAAGACAGTTGACAATAATAAGTTCATGAAGGCTTCTGTCTGACTTTTTCTTTTGGAAACTGGATTATCCAACACTTCAGCTTTTTTTTCAGTTGAAAAAATAGGAGACATTACTTTTGGAATCATTTTATCTTTGTTGCCATTTACCTTTCTTGTTGACGGTCCGATCATTATATAATCAGTCGAAGAAACGGTTCGATTTAGATTCTCTTTCACATATGTAGATTTGGATTTCTTAACAAATCAAAGTGGCCATTTTGTTTACCACTAGCAGGGAGACTCTACATTGCCTGGGATTAAATGATGATCACCGAATGTTTTACACTCCCATATTTTTACTGTCATTGAAATTGTGTTAGATTGTCGGGTTCTGTTTAACTTAAAGAGATATATATTCTGCATATATAATGGTTGCACTAAATCATGCAGATATTACATTGTCAGCGGCAGGCCAAATCTTACAGACGTATAACTTGCGTTGTGATGCTGACACGAAACAATGACATAGACGTATTGACAATATTCTTACAGAGGTGGAGAGACAATTACTTGTACAAACAAATGCGTGTACATGATGGCGAGAGGGAGACAAGTTCTTTGATGAATGACAAAGAGAGTGTATATCATAGCGGTCGATGTAATAGATCGTCTCTACATTTAAGATGTTGGATGATGATGGTATTGTGGACAGTACATTTAAAACAGTTCATTTTAAACGACAAATAAACAAATACCTGGTTGTTCAAAGACGACATAACACAATAGTTATTTTTATATATAACAACATTTATTTTCTGGTTTCGACCGGACATCTTTAGAGATTACAATGTTCTGTTCACGTTTTGGCTATCTTGGAATACGCCGCTTCCTAGTGTCATAAGAGAGACTTCTTCTCCCGACTTAAGTCTCGTCTGGACTATCTGACGTCTCTTCTTCAACTTCTCTCTTTCAACTAACTAACTTGCCTGTATATATTAAAACTGTCATATCAAAGAACCTACTGTTGATTTTATATATGAGGCCTTTCTGCTTGTGTGGTAATAAAACTTCTCAAATGCACTTGTGATGTTAGGCTGTATAAGGTGTTAACTTTGGTCAAAATCACCTGTTCCTTCTTTCATCGAATTATTTTGATTATCGATACTTATTGAAAACATTCTGATACAAAACCTATCTAAAAACACTATCAGACACATAAAGTACCTTTGTGTGGACTTTCATAAAAATCGTCGCAGTCATTTTTGAGTCCAAAGGAAACAAACTGCCCCCCCCCCACAAAGTTCCGTTATATATAATAGTAGAGAGAGATATTATAGAAAGACTTTGGCTTCATTTAAAGCATGAATAATTAGCACATTTACTCACATATTCTGTTGGAGGATCTTTTCTTTTTTTTCGAAGCCAAGCTGAAAAAAAATAAAAGAAAACAATTGTAGAAAAAATTAAAACAAAAAATTCATTTTTGAAATAAAGTATTATAACTTGAATTATTTATAATTGTAATAAAGATTGTCCCCCCCCCCCGTTGTTGCTGTTGTTGTTGTTTCATCCAATGCCAGTACTAATGCGAACAAATTCCGCGGATCTTTCACGTTTTTTCTAATGGCTGGAAATACTTGACGCTTTGCCAAGGCTATCAAGGGTACTTTTTTTCGTGACGCCATCACTAAACGGGTTGCCTACCACGGCTTAAGCGAGTCCCATCTACCCTTGAGAGAAGGATAGGCTGCAGCAGTTTTCCAACCTGGTATTTTTACTTCGTGGTACATACAGCACTTTGCCTTTCCAAATGGTCACCCATCTGGTGCTGGCCAGGCTCAACGTTGCTTAACTTCAGTGATCTGACGAGAACTAGTGTGTCAACGTGATTGTGCCATATATAACAGTCCCCATAATTGAAAATTAACTTCCCATTATCAAGTGTTCGTATTTTATTTAAATAAATATATACAGCATATTTTATTTTGAACTAGAAGGACCTGTGAAAATTCCATGAAATGAGAAATATACTGATTCAACAAATATATTTTGATATTTTTCTGGATAGCACATAAAAATAGATTTTTTAAACAGAAAACCTATCGTTGGGATAGTTCTGAGACTTCTAGATAATTCAGATAATTACAAAAGTGCTAGCAATGCTTGGCGAGAGAGCAATTACAATAAAAACAATTAACAACTCATAACAATTAACTTTTAACCATTAAACTTTTAAAAAGCTAACTAACCAAAAATGAATGGTAACATTTAATGCTAGTAAAACTAAGCTGCTCTCCTTTAACAATTACAAGACACCCCTCCAACCCCCTATATCTATAACAAATAGCACCCTACCTGAGAATTCTGCCTTCAAACTCCTCGGCCTAACATTTGCGGGGAATATGAACTGGAACAAATACATAGAGGACATTGCAAAGACTGCTGCAAAGAAGGTGGGTTCCCTCTACCGAGTTAGAAGACTACTCACACCTGAGAGTATCCTGTATCATTACAAGGCCACCATTCGCCCATGCATGGAGTATTGGTGTCACATCTGGGCTGGTGCATCTACCACTAGTCTCTCCCTCTTAGATAAAATCCAAAAAAGAGTTGTCAATCTAATCGGTCCCACTTTATCAACTAAGCTCCAGCCCCTGTCTCATCACCACAATATTGCATCACTGTGCCTGTTTTACAAATATTTTAATGAAATGTGTTCTGATGAACTTGTTTCACTTGTACCCCCTCGATGTACATATCCCCGACAAACCCGCTTAGCAATAAGATCTCACCCCTTCACTGTTGTTGTCACTAAATGCCAGAAAGCTTTTTTATTCTAATAGTTTCTTACCTTGAGCAGCTAGACTTCGGAATTCCCTTCCTGCTGCCGGCTTCCCTGGTTGTACTGATATGCAGAAGTATAAATGTAACATAAACAAATATCTTGTTAATCTTTCCTAGACATGGCCCCAAATAGTAGCTCCTTATGTCCAAGTGGCGATATGCTTTGTAAGGGGTGAACATGATTAAACAAAAAAACAAAAAAAAACTTAACTAACTGCTGGGGAAGAGAGGGTGCCCCCACCTTTTCGGAGACAAAAATATGCGTGTTCACCCATGCTTGCTGGCAACAAATGAGAATGAGTTATGGTGAATTGCATTGTTTTCCTTTTCCTCTGTATCCCTCCATGGATGACCAAATCATCTCCCGGCTATGGGGGCAGTGACAACGCAGTGGTGCATCATGTAGTGCCACATTAGCAATGCTTGGCAAGAGACCAATTTCTGAGGTTAAGACTGTTCGACATATTTGTGATTCTATCTCATCTCAAAAGATTGGATCTTGTGATTTTTAGAAAATCTATAATCGTTTTATTAATTGTGGCAAGTCTGCTATTCCTTCTTTTTAATGGTCTCCAGGTAATTTCATCTTCTAACGATCAGGCATGGCTCATCTTTTTGCTGACAATTCTTCTTTCAATGATTCCGATGCTGTTCTTTTGGATTTTCATTTGAAAACAAATCAATCTCTTGATTCTGTAATTATTACTCCAAAAATCCTTGCTAGAATTCTTGCTGGTCCTGACCAATAAAAGACTACCAGTCCTCATTCAATTCCTATTCTCATTCTCAAACGTTGTGCTCCCGAACGTTTTTCTACCCTCTCAAAACTACTCAATCTCTGTCCTGTTTCTCTTCATGTTGGAAGGCATCCTCTATTGTCCTTCTTTAAAAATGCTGCTGATCAGTCCGACCCAACTAAATATCATCCTAAATATGTTGTCTTCTCTGTTATTAGCAAAGTCATTAACACACAGAAAATATAAATTTATTAACATTTCTATGTAAATATTGTCCATTATATTTTAAATATAAAACTGACCCAAATGAGATAAATTAATAAATACTAATAAATATTCAGAAAGTAATATTGTGCTACATAGTTCAATACAAATAATAAAATTTACATTGTAATCGACAATCTTTAATTTACTCTTTCAGTCCAGCACCTCTTGCAAACAATGTTTTTTTTTCTGTTTCTTTTGAATGTTCTCTTTTTTGTCATAACGTTTCTCTGACTTCTTTCTCTGGTGAAAAAAGAGTGATGGGAAAATATGTGGTTTGGATTTCCCCACTTGTAAAATTTTTTACCTCTTTAAAGAGAGAGAGGGGGAGGAAGAGTGTATCATGCTGATCAATCAAACTACTCCAGATGCAAGACTTCCTGGGCAGTAAGTTTTTTTATGTGCAGTGTAATGATTTGGAACACGAAAGTGAAGAATGGCAAATTGTTACACAAAGTAACAATGTTAATTCAAGCATAAAACAGCTTAGCCTTTTCAAGTAGGCCGTCATTCACCACAAATGGCACTAATCTCTCTTCCTCTCTCTCTCTCTCTATATATACTAGCGGTACCCTGCCACGCGTTGCTGTGGCTCAAATTGGTGCAATGGAAAAAGTTCCAAAATGAGAAAAAGCATGTTTCTTATAAGTTTAAATTTCCATTTTGCATGGGTACACAGTTTTTGTTGTTCCATTTTCTTAGCTGATATAGAGATTTTCCGGTTTGGTGACTCTTGAATATGTAACATAAATTGTCCATGTGAAAAAACAGTCAGTGTGTAACTGTAAGGCCCACAATTGTAAAGATTGTTCCCTGTGCTTTGTTGATGGTTATTGCAAATGACAATAAAATTGGAAAGTGCAATTTGCTAAAGTGTATTGATGTATCCGGTGGAATTATAGGAATGCATGGAATGAAGATATATTCATCTGTAAAAGGTCCTGTTAAGATTGTTGTTTCTATGATACTGTTTGTTAATTTTTTTTTTACTGCAAGCTATGTGCCATTGCAAAGCTTGGATTGGTTTATATTTCACAACATGATAATTAGTACACCAAATTTCAGTTGCAATACATGCGGTGGCATCCCTGGCAAATATAACTGTTGGATAATTAACCACTTTATCTGCTTTCACAACAGTGTCGATGGATTTGTATTTGACTACCTCACTTGGAATTTTACATTTAATTATAGCGTTAAGTTCATGGGCATCTTTGTATTGACCTGCAAGAATAGCTCATTCACTCAGTCAAATGGAATTCTTATAATTTGAATATCTGCAAAAACCTTTTAAACTAACTATTCTTTTGATGAAATAAAATTACAGAAATTACAGAAGTTAAAAGTCAAAGAATTTTGCCCTTAACTCTGACTAGCTAGCACTTTTTCGTACCCAATTTCCCACAAGTGACGCAAAAGTTTTTGTGCGGATCGAATAGTCTGCAACTGTACATGCATATTTTGAGTTAAGTTTAATGTCTTCACATGGAACAAAAAAGTAGAGTATTTGAGGCAAGCATTTATTTCATCTGCTGGTGTTGATTGAAAAATAACAGGTAACATTTGTCTGAAATCTCCTGCAAGCAATATTACTGCATTCCCAAATGGTCTGAAATTGCCACGCAAATCTTGCAAGGATCGACCAAGAGCCTCAAGTGATTTTTTGCGTACCATTGTGCATTCATCCTAAACAATAAGTTTGCATTTTTGCAATATTTTTCCCCATATTGGATGTTTTGGAGATGTCGAACATGAGATTTTTGAAAAATTGAATGTTTTAAAGTAGAATAAATAATTCTTCTACTTGGCAGCAAGGTCGCAGGTATTCCTCATGCAGCAAGGGCTAAGGCTATGTCATTTTGTTACCAAATGGCTGCCAAAATCAATTTAATTAGAAAGGTTTTACCAGTTACTTCTGGTGCTGTTCAAGGTAGCAGTAATTTCCAAATAACTTCTATTCTCACAGTCAGTAAATTAGGTGACTAAAATAGGATTTATCCATGTTTTGACAATGCCTTATTCACTGTAATTAATTTAGGAGACTAAAATAGGATGAGGGATTAGAGATGAATAGATAGAGAGGAAGATATATAGATAGAAAAGAGACAGTGAGAGGAAAATAGAGAAAGAGAAGGAGATAGAGAGATAAAGGGATTGATAGATAAACAGAGAGAGGGGGAGAGTTAGAAACAGAGAGGGATGAAACAGAGGAAAGGAGAGAGATAGAGGGAGTTAGAGAGAGAAAGGGGCTCAAAGAGAGATGGAGAGGGTGATATAGAGAGAAAGATAGATTGAGAGAGGGAAAGGGAGAGATGGATAGAGAGAGATATTGAGAGAGGGGGAGAGAAACAGAAGGTGAACTACACTTCACCGTTTTTTTCCTCGTTCAGTAGAGAAGAAATCTTTCGAGACTGAGGCAATTTTAATGTTTTGTTATTATCCAGAGTACCCTTTTTTTTAGGGAGGGGGTGATTTTCCTCGCATTAGAAACCGACCAGGTTATCTGTACTTTCACTTAACAAATTAATAAAAGAAAAACATATTGTAAAATTTGAATTTAACAGGAAAATACTATTTTAAAAAATAGCACGGTAACATAAGTGCATAAGTGCCACTTTAGGTACTCCTTGGGCGTTGAGTTCCATGGCGACCAGCATAATTATTTAATGGTCGCTCCCCCCCCAGTCAAGGCTAATGCATGCACACGTAACATTTTTTTTATTTACTGACGTTGGCTTAGTAACTAAACGATTTATTGATAATTTCGTAACCCTTAAACGCATGCCGGAAGATTTAAATTGGTTCATTATTGTTGTAATGAAAAAAAAAGTTTCATTCAACACAAAACCAAAAACACATATTAATGATAAATGATTTATTATTCTATTCATTGAAATTTACTAATTTTTAAATAAAAAAGTAAAAAAAAAAAAAGTTAATAAAAAAATAGTTGCTTATGTGCGCATAAACAACTTGTTTTTTTTTAGATTAGGTCCACCTTATAATCACCCCCCTCCCCAACCTCCTCATCTTAAGAACAGCTTCCGGAATAAACACCACTTTTGGAGGGGGGGGGCTATTTGCAAAATTTAACTGATATTTGTTGTCAGCATACCCACCCGAAAATACTATTAAAAAAAAAAGGAGAGGTTCAGTGCCCGTGGCAGAGAAGTAGATTTATTTATCAATAAAAGTTGCGGAGAAGTAAATTTATTTATCAATAAAAGTCGTCATTTAAAAAAGAAAATTGTGGCGGTGGACCTAAATGTTTTGTTTTCGCACTATTCAACAATTTGTTCATCCGTGCATGTAAATTAAAAAATATTTGTAAAAGTGAGAAGTTATCAGTAAATGATTTAGTTTTTTTTAAAAATTTATTTATTTATTTTTTTTTTTTACATTAGGTCCACCTCCACAAATGTTAAGAACGGCTTTCAGAATAAACACCCCCAACCTCTCCATGTTAACAACGGATTTCGGAATAAACACCATTGGGGGGGGGGATATTTTTTAAGATAAAAGTCGTCATTTAAAAAGAAATTTAAAATCAAATATTTGTAAAAGTGAGAAATTATTAATAAATGTTTAGTAACATTTTTCGGTGCTAATGCAGAGTGTGAACCGCGCTGTTTTTTAAATCGTGTTTTTTTTTTTTAATCAATTGCAAGGTTAAAGTACATAATAGGTACAAAACACCCTCCCCTCCCCATGTTAAGAATGGCTTTTTAAATAATAACGTTATTATTTCAGCATGGATCACTCTCTGCATGAGTACCCATTTTTCTTTTAATATTCATAAAAAGTAAAACTTTTTTCAAAATAAATAAATAAATAAATGTTTGTAAATATGACAAATAATCGTTTAGTTACGGCAACGTCAGTAAATAAAATATGTTACGTGCGAGGTGAGGTGGGAGACTAAGGGAGCGACTATTATTTTTTTCTACTGGTCGCCATGGAACTCAACGCCCAAGGAGTACCAAAATGTAATTTTTTTTTGTCAAATAAATAAATTTCAAGCAATTTTTGCAATAAATAATAGATAGCAACTTCGTTAATTTTACGACTCGCCCCAGCATATTATAAACACCCTAACTTCCCCATGTTAAGAACGGCTTTCGAGGTTTATGGAAGGGCGTTTTTTTTGTTTTTTTTTTAACATGGGGGGGTGGGGGTTAGGGTGTTTATAATACGTTGAGGCATGTCGTAAAAATGAAACAATTTAGAAAAAGTTAAAACAAACTTTTTTATGTAAACAATGCCGTGAAAATAAAATAAACAATTAAAACGTAATGTTTCATGAGTGAAAAGCCTTAACATAAATAAAATTTAAAAAATTGGTAAGTACATAACTGAATTTAAATTTTTAAAATATGGGATTATTATTTTTTTTGTGTGTGTGTGTGTGTGCGTGCTAATGCAGAGAGTGATCCGCGCTATTTTTTTTAAATCGTTTTCCACGTTTAATTAAAGTTTTATGATATGTTTTTATTCAATTGTAAGGTTAAAGTACAGAATAGGTACAAAACACCCTCCCTTCCCCATGTTAAGAATGGCTTTTTAAATAATAACATTATTATTTCAGCACGGATCACTCTCTGCATGAGTAAGTTTTTTTTTTTTTACTTATCGAGTTAACAGAAAATGAAATGTTTCGTCAATTCGTGGCTGT
This sequence comes from Euprymna scolopes, assembly GCF_053919585.1. Lineage (NCBI taxonomy): Eukaryota > Metazoa > Mollusca > Cephalopoda > Sepiida > Sepiolidae > Euprymna > Euprymna scolopes. The sequence continues at coordinate 170,728,756 of NC_136488.1, read as the reverse complement.
GAAATGAATTGAACCGGAAGTTCAGTTTTACAACAGAACAGATTCGCAGTAACGGTTAAAAAAATATATTTATTTTATTTAATATTTTAAATAATTCGCGAGGTAAATTTATTTCAATAACATAAAAACATACCTCGACTCTAAAGATGGGTTGTCTGAAAATTTCAAATAAATTGGTAACGTAGATATAGGGTTTTATTATTTTAGAACGAACCAACATTTACATTTTTATATATATAGATATATATATAGCAAAAGTACCCGTCGTTGACTGGGTTCAAAAACAGCCTACAGAAAATTGACTCTGATTTATGAAAGTACTAGCAAGGGGTACTCGGCGTTGCCCGGGGGTTTGGAGGTGTGTGTGGAAACTCCAGGGGTGGGGTGGGGGGTTTAAAAAAAAAAAAAAGTAAGTATGAGGATCGAACCCAAACCGTTGAGGCAAAGTTGTAAATTAAAGTGTGAAAAAAAAAATGTGCGACGTTAACCATTACCCCACCGCGAGATGCTAACGGAAACACGTTTGAATTTATTTAATTACTTGAATTTGGCAGGTGCCTGTTTTAATGAGTTAATGAGGTCAAGTTTGACTGCGGGATAGTATTCATTTACTGCGGAAGATGTTATAGGAAAAAGACTAACCCACATGTGGCAAGCGACAAATGTTGAATATTTATCTTCCCGAAATCGAGCAAATTAAATAGACAGGCGAGCTTCATTGTTAACTGTGAGATATTATATTTATATGTGATATAAAAAGTTTTAAAAAGTTGTGAAGCGAGCGACCGCTTCTCTGAAAAAAGCCTTTTGTAGAACACACATACATACATACATTTTTGCTTTTATATTTATAGATGATAGGTTATGAAAAGGAAGGGTTGTAAAGAGATAGCTTCGAATTTGGGAGTATCAAAACCAAAGCAAAATATGATGAAAGTAAAAATAAAATAGATAAACCCCATAATTTATTATACCATACCTGTTCACACTGAAACACTTATCACAATATTCTGTGGATCTATATTAAAAAACCTTGTTAAACTTTGTGACATATTTACATTCTTTGGAGGTCATGCGCGAACGAACATCCCATAATTTTATTATACCATATTTCTTCAAACTGAAACATAATTATCAAAGTATACTTACGCAGATAGACATGAAAAGTCTTTATTAAAGTTTGTGCCTATTTCCATTCTATGGAGGCCAGGCGCGAACGAAGACCCCACAATTTTATTATACTATCCCTATTTAAGTTAAAACATACTTATCAAAGTATTCTTATGTACATCTATATCAAAAACACTTGTAAACGATTTTTTTTAATTTTTTATTTCTATACTTTGTGGACCAGGCGCGAACGCAGACCCCACAATTTAATGAACCACCGTTCTGCTAGATCAAACATACCCATTCCTGTGTCTCGATACATCTATCATTATATGTAATGAGTTTTTTAAAATAGTCAACTATATAGGAACCTATTCGTGACCAGACACACACACACATACAGACATTCAGCTTTATATTATAGATATACATATAGCAAAAATGGTAATTAGTAAAAACCTGAAGAAGGTGCTCAATACTATAATAATAATGTTTTTGACTTTTGATGGGGTATGAGATGAATGGATTCGCCAATCATTTTTATAACCAACGGCTGTGCTAAACAACCAATGAAAACGTCGCAAAATTATTACAAAAATTGTTGAATTTTGGATGCAATCAGTTCGCCGTTTGCTACGTCACGGACCGCATTTAATTCTTTGCCGCCATCTTGGTTACTGATCTGAACTACGCTGCCATCTTGGTTACTGATCTGAACTACGCCGCCATCTTGGTTACTGATCTGAACTACGCCGCCATCTTTGTTCAACATAATATCTCAGAACTTAAGAGGTTAACTATGCCACGGACTGCATTTGATTCTTGGTTGCCATCTTAGTTACTGATCTGAACTACGCCGCCATCTTTGTTCAACACAATGTCTCAAAACTTAACAACATATATATTTTTTTATTACCGTTTTATCTGTTTTAGTTACACATGTTTCGGTTACCGAATCGTATCAACGATCCAGCAACTTTGTCAGACTTGAACAGAAGTGGTTATTATGATTTAGAAATACGATATTAGAAGAAGACGAAGGAAAAAAAAAAGAAAAAAGTGAGGAGAATCTCAATTTTGATCTGACAACACTTAAGTTTTAAGATTTAATAATTAAATAAATAAACAAACATTGAACAGGGGTGAAGTTATATATATATATATATATATATATATATATATATATATTCCAGCAGAGCGAATGATATGTCAATTGGATTCACATGGGTTTAAGACTATTGGTGATGTGTTTGAAGATATGTTTATCCAAATTTGCAAGTTTGCCGTTTGGTAGAGAAAGTACTATTTTATAACTTCTCCAAGTAAAAATGCCACTTCAAGTTCCAAAACTAACCAACACACACACACAAATTCGTTAACCCTTATCCCTGAGTGGCTTCCGGGCCTTGATAAGTGGTGTAAAAAAAAAAAAATATTATTTTACCTTCCCATTCCACTGGGACGTCAGGTGCAGAAAACTGGTCTCCATCGGTAGTTTCAACCCATCGAGCGCCTTTCAAGTTTCTTTGTGGATCTAAAATTATTTATGGAAAAAAAAGAAAAATTAAAAATGAATAAATGAAATGAGGTCTCACACACACAAAAGCGCTATTATAATAGCTTTCGTTAAAACAGTTTGAATGTTTAGAAAATGGTAGGTTTCAGAAAGCTGTAACAATGTAAGCTTCGGACAGATTTACCTCCCTTTGCAAATCAGAAGTTAAACCTATTAATCATACGCATTGGGAGATAGCAGAAAAAAAAAAAAAAAAAGAAGTCGCCTCGAGGTGGGAAAAACTGACCAATTTTAAACTCCAACGTGGGTGCCCGTATGGAAGCGGTATCCCCTTCCATACGTATTCTTTTTATTTATGGCTTTTTTTTCAATTTTTTTCAATGAATTATTATTGTATGTACACTTGTCTGTCAGATTATCAAAATTTTTTTTTTTTTTTTTTTAAACTCAATATTTAAATATTTGTAGGGGATACTCAGTTTCTAATGTAACATTTGAGTAAATCGATTATTCATTTAAGAACAACTCAATGTTTTTTGACCAAATTTATCGAATTTAGCTTTTTTAAAAAACAATCTGGCCTTTTAAAATTCTTGGAGGCCTTTTTTAGAATTTAGCTTCAAATTTGCCTTATGGATAAAACTTGGTAATAGGCTCAATCCAAAAGATTAATTGCACAGAATGAGTTGAGTTTATGTGGCCATGCCATGTCCGTTCAGAAATATTATAAAAGCAAAAATTCATAAACTTTACTGGAGATGTTATAAATATAAAAAAAAGACTTGACAGAGTACAAAATAGACTTTGTAGTACGTCCAAGGATGGTGTACTGCTGCCACATCTGGGCAGGAGCTTCTAAAAACAGCCTATCCTGCCTTGACAGAGTACAAAATAGACTTTGTGGTTTAGTAGGGGATGCTCTTTTCTCTTCCCTGCAACCTTTCTTCCACAGAAGAGATGTTGCTCCATCAGGAATAAACAAATGCGCTAACACATGTGCCAAAGGCACTAGAGACATGCACACGTGTTTGTTCGTGATACAGCTAGGTCGCATACCCTGCAACCACCGTACCGCAGACCTTTTAAAGTTAACAAGAAAAACAAGAAGTATTTCAGCGTCCTCATTAAGGAAGAAGAACAAAATATCTCAATTGACAGGTTTAAACCCGCAACACTCCAGGATGCATACTTAGAAGTAGATCCCTCACAAAGGATGCCAGTCGAAGTGACATTGGAAAAACGCCCTTATAAAAAAACACGTTCGGGCAGACAGGTAAAATGGCCTGCCCATTTAAGAGACTTTGTCTCTACATAAAAAAAAACAAAAAAACAATCCTCTCACAACATTCAATTAAAAGTACGTATTTTTGGGGGCGGGGAGTGTTGTAGGGGACTAAAAATTAGAGGACACCGGGGAGGAGTAATCTGCCCCTGCTCTATAGCTGGTTGGTTTTTCCCTTTGGTCACTGGCAGACGTGTTGCTTTTCCCTCTCAAGAAGAGGAGAACCTTCGTTCCACCATGAGGTGAGCTCTGAGAACTTTTTCCACCAGTCGGTGAGTCTTATCGAACTGTCGCTATTGTATTGTGTTTTATTGTTGTTTAAATGTTTGTCAGTCTATAATAAATGTGTAAACGTAATTGGGCAATTGTGTTTATTCATATATTTTTTGTTTAGTTAAAACTAACCCTCTTTTGTTAAAACTGCAAAAGTAATTTATCTAAGCAGGGACGCCCGGCGCCCTTGCATAGCTTGGTCGTATAATACGCTTAAATATGATATATATTTATAGTACTCAAAAAACTTCAACCTGAACTAGCGCCCATACTTACAAAACTGTTTAAACGTTGTCTTAAGGAGAATAGTTTCCCATCTCCCTGGAAAATCTCATCAGTATGCCCTGTATTTAAGAATTCATGTAATAGCTCATCCCCCTCTAAGTACAGGCCAATAAGTCTCCTGTGCGTCATGAGTAAGTTGTTGGAATCTGTGTTAAATACAGAAGTAATCAACCATCTCAACAAAAATAACCTTCTTAGTGACACTCAATATGGTTTCCATTCTGCTAGATCTACAGCAGATGTGCTTACAGTTATATCTCATAGGATTAGCAAATCTCTCGACGGAGGCCACCTTTCTAGGGCAATTGCTCTTGACATATCTAAGGCCTTTGATAGGGTATGGCATAAAGGTTTACTTCATAAGATCTCTAGCTATGGTATAGCTGGAAATGTCTTCTCAATTATTAAATCATTTCTTTCTGATAGGTTCATAAGAGTAGTAGTTGAGGGGCAAAAATCAGAAGCTCACAGTATTAATGCCGGTGTCCCTCAGGGGTCCATCCTGGGCCCAACTCTTTTCCTGATCTATATTAATGATCTTCCAAATCACATCCTTACATCATTTGTAGACATTTATGCTGACGATACTACCATTTATGGTACCACATCTAAGACAGTAAACGACCAAGTTCTCTCCAATTCTCTCTCTTCTGATCTTGAGCACGTAGTACAATGGGGAAAGGAGTGGCTGGTTACTTTTAATGCATCTAAAACCAAGCTTCTCTCTTTACATCATCAACATTCTGATCCACATCTGGCATCAATTGAAATGAATGGCTCTCGTCTTCAGGAGGCCTCAAGTTTTGACAAGCTTCTGGGCTTGACCTTTACTCCTGATCTTAAA